>NW_024879274.1:0-17012 GCF_018340385.1 Cyprinus carpio | reverse complement strand
ACTGCCCACAATGTGGCTTTCAGTGGATGTGAAGTATAAAGACAAATATCCATAAGATAAGAGTGGAAAAAAGGATCACCTGTGCTGAAGCTGTCAAGGTGTCAGGGGAAAAGAAAAATAAAGAGCATAATGTGGATACGGAAACACTGGAGTGACAGCAAGGTATTTTTGAAGAAATCTATGTGAAAAAAATATATAAAAATAGAACTGGTAACATTCATAGCAGGTGTGATAAACAGTACAGCAGAGGTTAAAACCAAAAATGAGAAAATCCAGTTAGTGGTTAAAGCTGCAGTCAATCACCTAGGATTAGTAGGACGGACGGGGGAAGAGGTGAGGGAGTCAAGTCAAGAATCATCATGGATTGGTTAATAATAATAATGGTTATAATTTTACGATGGAATCCTAGGAGCATTTTGGCCAATGGACAGGAGTTTAAACAATTTATTAATGAGCTAGTAAGAGACCCAGATGTTGGTCTGTTCAAGAACCTGGTTGAAACCAAATTGGATTATGTGATACATGGAGAACAGTGTTAGGACGAGATAGGCATTATGGAGAGCATGTGCAGTTTTCATTAAGTGGGAATTCATAAAGATTACTGGGGAAATGTGATGATCAGGTAGTACATAGGGGTGGAGGTATGGGAAAGGAGAGGGGTGCGATTAGGTAATTATTAATAACTAGAACCCATGTAAGAAGTTGGAACTAGTAAGCTACTAAGAATAGCCGGCAAGACAGACAAAAAGTATCTGTGGTTGGTGTGCAAAGTTTCAATGCCCATAGCTCAAACATGGGGAAAAGTATCGCTTACAGATGAAAATGGTAAGGTGGAATGAAGAACAGATGGAAGAAAGAGAATCGGTCGTTGAATGATGGAGAGGAACAGAATAAAGGTATTAACAGGGGACTGGAGTCTGCATTAGGCATAACGTGTCTAATTAACTGCTGGAAATAGTAATGGGAGCATATGGCCAGCATCCACAGCGCACAGTGTTCACTTCCCTGTCATACGGCTCAGTGGGGGTGAGATGGAAAGCAGGCCAGAGAGGAATAGCAGTTTTCAAACCAAGGAGAAAGCAGAGAGTATGGGTAAATCATTCTAATGGTACATAGTTCAGAAATTTGACAGAAGAAGGGAGACGGAGACTATCAGTGACACTGAGTCGGCATCGTCATGAGTTTGAGGTAAGAAAACTGACACATGTGTGTTGGATGATCCTTGTACTGTACCTTAGCAGAGATGAGAGCGAATTAAAGAGAGCAAAGCGCTTACGCTCTCTCCAGGACAAGATCATCATTCTGTTATGTTATCCTAAAAAACAAACTGAGAATACTAATTCTCTGTGCGTTGCCTTCTGGGCACGATGGCATAAGAACAGATGGGAGGAGGAAAGTTTGCCAGCGAGGAAAGAAGAAGCAGTAGTGATTCCAATAAGGAAACCTGTAAAGTTGTAGTTATCAGACCAATAGTCTCTTACTTTCAAATTTATGTAAAATTAATGGAAAGGATGGATAGCAGATAGATTGGACCCATGACCTTGACAAAGATGGATTACTGGCTAACTGTCAGAGTGGCTTTTAGGAAGGGAAGAAATACAATGCTGTGGTAAGATTAGAGACTGAAATAAGGAAATGTGCAAGTGAACAAAGATTAATGTAATAGCAGTATTTGGTTTTTGACCTGAGAAAAGGCTATGATACGAGTGGACGGAGGGGTTACTGAATCAAACTGAATAAAGTAGGGGTTGGAGGGAAGATTTTTACTAGGTGAAAGGTGTTTTCTGTTTTGGAAGGAAAAATACAAGTAAGATTGGGGAACAGGACAAGTCAAATTCGAGACACAGCTGAAATTGCAACAGCCTCCCTCAAGGGAGTGTGGTAGCTCCCGTTAGACCCTCCTTATTAGTATGAATCAATGATTGTTTCTGGGACACACTTCCATTGTGATATAGAATTCACTGTTTGCAGATGATGGGGACATTGTGGAAGAGGGAAGGGAATATGGAATTTTACAAGGAAAAAGAATTGCGGACGGAATAAGGCTACAAAATGTATGGAAGAGACCTATAGAGTTGGTTTACAAGTTTTCACATTATCTGGGAATATTGATTTGGATTCACGATTTAAACGCAGAGTGTTATAAATGCCTACCACCACCTAGCTCTCAAAGGGACCATTTACACTCCTCATTGAGAATGTTGTAGATAGATTGTCAGTGGTCCATTTTAGAGATAGGTGATAATCCACTAATTAATCCCGCGATCCACTGTAAAAGGCAAGAGGAAGAAGAAGACGCTTCACATGGGCCGGTTCCTTACTCTATAGAATCGCACTGTGACCGCGCTCGACGTATACTAGGTTCAGTACACTGCGGTTGAAAATCAGCTAGCAGTGTTAGACTTACAACAATCAATCATCTATTAATTCCGGGTTCAGGGTTGCGTGGCGCACAGATCCCTTTTCGTGTTACCTGTGTCTCTGTCCCCTACACTCAGTGTCCTCGTCACGCCCGCCACCAGGTCTTTTTATGGGTTTGTTTTTGCATGTTTTTTGACGCCAAAGTCGTGGATCCCATCACTTACATTATAGCACTGACAGACTGCAACAGTTTTGAGTTAAAATCTTTTGCATGTTCTATATCTACTAAGACACAAAGTCACCTACATCTTGGATGCCCTGGGGCGTAAGGTGAAAATTTATATGCGTTTCCAAGTCATGTAAAGATAAAAGGGAATCGCCATTGATCTCTCCGCAGATAAATTAGCATAAACTCTAGTCTCTTGCCCTTAAGAAAAGGAAACATACTCTATGCATCGTCACGTGTTGTAGCAAGCAGGTTAAAAGTGGTATATGGGGAGAGAATAGATCAAAAAGGGGCAAGAGAGGTAGGATGGAGAAGGGTAAAGGAAGGCACTTAGACATTATCGAAATCCCTAGGGGACTCTAAACATTAAACGATAAATGGGGATTTACGGCTGTAAACCTATTTTGCTGTCTACACTCCGGAGCTGAAGGTGGCGGGTTAATGCACTTAGACGCCTGGGGATCTCTCTACCCGCCAGCATACAAAATTCACGAAGAGATGAAGGCGAAGGGATTTGGGGCTGGATTGCATCACAGAGAGGCGCCGCTGGTGTGTTTTAATGGTTTGTTCGGCGGAAAGGCTAACAGTTTTAATAACAATTTGATCGTTACGCTGGGGCTCTTGTCATAACATGGGCGTTGTAATGTTCTTTTTCAATTGCCATGTGCCAAGAAAGTATTCATCTCTGTCTCACGCAATGCAAATCCCACTTATTCAAGAAGGTTTAAACGGCGAGCTTTTTCAGCCTAGCAAGCTTACGTGTTGCTACGGTGAACAGTCAGTGGTAGCTTCTTTACGATCACTCTGTACTTCTGCTGGATGTACCCGCGAATCATAATTTATTTCTCACAAACACATCAATGGTCTGTAATGACTATACATGCTACGTTTCTCTGTGTGATTTCTCCAGTCTTCGTATACTGCTGAGATAATTATCATATTGACAGCACGAGTGTGATGTGTGACTCGAACATCTTGAATTCTTGATACTGTATATGTTGGTTTGTTGTTATTTATGTGTGTTATTTTGTGTGGGTCTTCAGGTATGGATCGCCAGGCAGACAAGAAACGGACCCCTTCGACAGAAAAGCAGGAGGCACTGATGCAGGCTTACGTCAAGGAGCAGAGACACCTACACACAACAGGAGATCGGACCAGGAACGAAGAGCTCTCCCCGGCCTTACCTCAAGATACAAGATCAACCCTGAGGGGCCGGGTCTCTCCTGATGAGTACTGCGTGTGTGCCAAGCGTATTCCTCAACGCTTTGTCTGCTTGTTTTGTCTTTTCATGATGTCCGTCACGCCACGACTGTGTACTGATCGGGATAATGATCCTGGCCTTCCGTGAAGAATCGGCCTTAATTTCACCGTAGGAAGCCACTCACGCGGGGAGCGTCCTATCAGGCGCCTAAGAACCCTGGCTCTTGTATCCGCAGCCCTTCCTCAGAGTAGAAAACGTGTGTGTTTGCAAATCTTAAAAGTCATTGGAATTAATCTAACTGGAGGATTCGTGGGTCCAGATATGACATCATGCAAACAAACATTCACAATTCATTTCAATCAGTGTTAGAAAATCAACGACTGGAAAATAAAAGAGTTCAAGAGAAAGTGTATGTATGCATCTCCGTTTTTTTATTTTTTTCTTCCTCTTCTTCATGTTTGTATTGTCCGCACCCCAACGATCCTCCAGAGGAGGACGCCAGAGAAGGGTTACTGTTCACTTACTTACGATTTAAGGTTGGTTCTATGGATATTAGTGACTGTCAAGGATGAGTGGGTGAACAAACCAGCGGGGTGCGCCTGTCACAGACCGATTTTTTTTAAAGGCCCCCATATCAGTTGGACAAT
Source organism: Cyprinus carpio (assembly GCF_018340385.1). NCBI lineage: Eukaryota > Metazoa > Chordata > Actinopteri > Cypriniformes > Cyprinidae > Cyprinus > Cyprinus carpio. Next base: position 12,577 of record NW_024879274.1, on the reverse strand, counting down.
GTTGGTGCCTGTGACTGTAGTATTTGAAAGTGTCTCCCGTAAAGTTTTTTAACGACGATCTATTACAAACTGAAAGGGCCCGTGATATGTCTGTTAGATACTCAGCACACTCATCTTGCACCGTTAGAGAGTCATGTTAGTGTTACTATCAATGGGTGACGGGAAAACGTTGCCTATATGTAGTGTAATTCTATTAAAACTGCCCTATTCATATACACCCCTCTTTTAACTTGTACTAGGATACGGTGTCAGGTCATAGAAGATTGTTTTGTGAAATATAAAATGTGGTAATACGACTGACTTTGTATTAACCGTGAATGTAAGAACAAACATGGTAATTTTACGGAGGTAGACACAGTTATTTACATAGAGAGCCGAGAACAACATTGCATTATCAAAGAAGATTAACTTTGGTCTAGTTCAAGCACTCTCAAAGCTCCCATTATAATCACTGAAGCTGTTTTATTAACGTGACTATGAATAGTTCTTTACCTGTACACAGCACACACTCGCACGTACCTTGATCGATTCGAATTCACGAGTGATGCAGTGTTCATTCATGCGAGCGTGCCCTGCAAACTGCAACAAAACACTTGGGGTTTATGAGCGATGTGACGGCATATGTAACGCCTCTGATTGGCCATTGCATGCATATCTCAAACAGAATCCTGTGGGATTGGTTAAAATTTGCGCTAGCATCTTGTAATAAAACACCGTTTTCTGGCTCAGCACCAGCCAAAGCAGGCAACGGCATATTTTTGAATTTGGCAGCTAATGCTGTGCCGAACTAAGACTAGAATAATAGCCACTTGATATGGTCTCATCATATCAAATAGTATTGTGTGGGCCATTTTTGGTCCTTTTGGGAGCTGACATTCAAAGCAACTTTGCTTAAATATCCTGAGGTGGTGCAAAAAGTTGAAATCCACGTTCCTGGAAGAGCAGTATTTATCGTCTGCGCCCCCCTCTGGTCTAGGGCCCTGGTGCACGTTGCCCGGGTATCTCCTAGGTTGCGTTATCCGCACCCTGGTGTATTTGATACACAAGTTTTAAGGAATCTTAATCATCACAGCGACCATAGCACGCTTGTTACCCTGTAAAAACATAAGATTTTGCTGGCCTACCTGTAATTTTTGCGATTATTCATTGCAGCGTTTACGTCAAAAAACCTTTCTGTCTGAGGCTCCCTGGTCAGTGTGTGAGAGCACTCCCCGTCTTCTCCTCCCCCTGCATTCCCCCCCTGGGCTGTTTCGAGTTGTCTGTGTCTCTCTTCTCCCACGCTATGCTTGCGTCGCCTGAAAATTTCTGCTGTTTATCTTGCTGCCTTATGCTCTCCGTCTACCTAGCTCACCCACTCCTGAGCGTACACGTTTGAGTGGCCAAGAAGAAAGGAGCTCCTCGTGACAAAGTTAATGTGCACTTACTCGGCACGATCTCAGGTTGGCTCATTCATCTTGCATTTCTTACGGTTATTTTTCTATCTTCTTCAGAGTATGCAAAGGAGGACAGGAATATTCGGGATCAGCCTTTTCGCATCGCAGTGGATGTTTATTTCTCCTTCATAGAGGCAGATGAACAGTTTTACTCATCCTCAAATGTCTTAAAGTACAGAATGAATCTGTGGCGCGTTGTGCTTGCCTTCATTCTGCGTTCCATTGTTCCAGGTCGCGGAAATGTGCGCTGCCTTAAGTGTCATAAATGGGGGTCACGTGGACACGGATTCGTTGGTGTCCCCTCCTTTTGGCCTGTCCGGATCAACGCCAGCCTATGCCCATGGTGCAGACGCCGGGTATAACTGCGTCTAGTCCTTTTACGTCTCTGATATATAGGCCTGGTTTGCAACCACAAGACAGGTCTTAGGACACTAAAACCACCGATTATGGGCCACAGTGTTCTGCCTTAGGACATTATGTTCATTTTTTTAAGAAAGCCTTACTGGTGTCCCTCTGAGAGAAAACAATTAAAAAAAACTCTGGCCATTGATATATTTAAGATCAATCAGTTGCAAGCAAAAAAGCCTCCGGCTTGCAGTTTAGACTGGGACTAGGCTGACGCCTTAGGCCTTGTCCTGAAACCGGATAGGTTTTACCTGTTCTATATTAGAGCTGAAGACACTTTCGACCTGTAGATGGCGGCAGTGTCCTAATAATAACACCTTGAACATTCCCATTCATATCAAGTGTCTGAATACAGGTGTTTTTGAGCCTAGTGCCATGATCCTGAGTTACATCATATGAACAGTGATGTTCATTCACAACACTGTTTTGTGCTCTCGACAGTCCCCCTGATATTTTGGCAGTCAGGCAAAAATATAAGTGAAACTTGAAGTACTAAAATAACTAAAACTAAATGAGCTAAAACGAATAAATAACTATTAATAAAATAAAAATTAAATGGACTGTTAAAATAAACTAATAAACATGACAAAATCATGCAAAAAAAGATAAAACTTTAATTATAATTAAAGTGGGAATTTTATTTTAAATAATAACATGGAACCAAAATAGTATGCCCCCAAGGTGGTGATTCTAAAACTTCCTACGCAACTCTATAAAATCAGAAATCATAAAGTGTGAGATTTCCGTGGTCCTTGATTCTGATTGGTTGAGCCACGTTTGAGCTGTATGCTTATATTACTCTACAAAGTAACATTCACCTTTGTTTACTTCTGTTTGTTGCTTCGCAACCACTTTTGTTGCAAACCACAACTGGTTCTGATGAACTAGACTACATTGTTTGGTGGAAAGAATACTGTTTTTATTTATATCATTAACTTTTATTTTGCTCTGTTTTTCTCCGAGCTTTGTGAAACCTTACGTGTCGGATCGTGGCATAATCCCGTTTTAAGAAAACAATCCGCCGTGAAGCTGTGGTTTCTATAGTGAATTTAACGCCTTAAGCGGTCCGCTCACGTCGTGCATAACACGCCCCTCAGCTGTCCATAAATTCACTGTTAACCACGGCTTCTTGGGGTCTGATTTATTTTTAGCATTGATGCTTTCAACCAACATTTAAAAAAAGAAATAAGAATCTTTTCATCATTTAGATCCTCTTTATTTCTACTGCAAAGCAAAGCAGAAACTTTTTTTTATTTATTTTTTTTATTTTTTTTAAGAATAACGTTGACTTGGACTGAATTTGACAAACAAACCACTGACATTTCTCAAAATAGTAGTTTGAAAACATAAAGTGTGGAAGTGTGGGGCAGTGTCTCCTGAGAGAGTCCGAACATATATGCAGGTTGCAAGAGAGCAAGCACGACACTACTCTGTTGTTGTGGAAACGTTGTTATTTGTTTTTTGATTGGTTGAAACCTCTTCTTGTGCAGAATGAATCTGTGTATTCCTCACCCAGCTGGGAGACGGGTTTGGATTCGGTGTGTGGTTTGTGTTTACCAGCCGCTCGTGTTCGTCGCTCAGGGGGGCATGATCACACTTATTTGTTCTGAAGAGTGATTTTTGTCTCTAACGGTCCGTCAATGCACCCCTCCGAGTTAATAGTGCAGAGATGCGAAACATGGTTGCGCTGAAGAAATTTGTCCTTGGAGGGACAGCACGCATGGAGTGATCCAACACAGGTAATGGCCCTGTTCCCTGCCCAGATATGACCATGATTCCCGTGTCTGGAGCTCAGCGTGCGGATTGCAGAAAAAGCGTCCAATGATATTGAACGGATGGCTCACGAAGAGATTCCCCTAGAAACTAGAACTGCGATGAGACCAAGCAACTACAATTGCAAGAGAGCAGAGACGTGCAGGCAGGCTTTCACTCTGTACTTCTACACAGAAGTGCCTTTCCCTTGTATATGTATGGTTCTGCGAGTGGACACCTAGTGATTGTGTTGTGTGTGTGTTGTGTGCTTCAGGAGCTTGTGGCCAAGTGAGGACGAGGACCGACCCTGAGGTGCAGTTCCTGAGTCTCTGACTACCAAACCAAAGCAGACAACAAGCCTTAGGTCATCGACGTTAATTATCGTAATCTACACTACACACACACGACTTGTCTCCATCAAAATATATAATTGATCGTCTAATAAACGTGTTAATAGAAGTCGTTAGAAATAAAATAGTCACACTTTAGTTCTGGGGCGATTTTTCAACTATTAACTATCGAACTTTGTCTCAAAAACTCCTAATTTGCTGGCTTAGTAATAGTTTGTATTAATTTACTGTAACTTTTGGACATTTTGATGCATCCTTGCTGAATAAAATTGTTTACAAAAAAAAAAAAACAAAAAAAACGGAATGACCCCTAAATTTTTAACCACTGGAAAAAATGGCAAATGGCCACAATATACAAACCTATAATCACAGCTGACCAGTCAGTCTGCAGTCCTTGTTAAATCTCATCCCCTGATTCTTTTTAGAAAACTTGACCGTCTTGAAAAGAAAAAGGAGAAGAGAGAAAAAGAGTAACACAGGGAGGAAAGAAGAGCCAAAAAGAAGCAGAAAAAGAAACAAGCCACGAGTGAGCGTGTCATTCCAGCAGCCTCATCAGGACAAGCAGCAGCAGCGACGTCTGAGGATGATAACACAGTCCGGAAAAGAACGTCCCAGACGAAGAGCATAGAGACGGAGGGACTCGTCCAGTGACAGCAGCCTCTGAGAGATGAGCGGGAGAAGGACTTCCAAACACCCACATTCACAAACACACTGATGCACAGAGTTTTACAGAGGTCACTCGGACAACAAGCAACGGCAGAGAGAGAGGTAGAGATAGACACGGAAGCAGAAGAGAGAGTAAGAGAGCAAAGAGGAGCGACGGCCCTCAGTAGCGACGCGAGAGATGGAGAGAGAGAGAGGTTAGAGGAGAGATACAGGAGCCCGAGCAGGGAGAATGAGCGAGGAGAGAGAGGGCAGGAGCGGAGAACGAGACAAGGGCAAGAGGGAAAGAGAAAGAAACTCTGATAGAAATGTCAGGAGGAGGAGTGTCAGTCAGGGGGAGCGAGGAGGGGCGTGTGAAAAGCCAGCAGTCGAGAAGTGGATAGCCAGATGATGCAGAGAAGAGATACAGAGCACAGCAGAGGGAAAGTAGCTGGAAGTCGGCATGGTCTCTCTCCCTTACCCTCTGATTAAAGGAAAATCATTCCAATTTCTCACCCTCATGTTGTTCCAAAACCCTAACCACTGTGAGGTGTTTTTTTTTTTTTTTAATAATAAACTTAATAGAGACCTGTGGCCGTCAGCTCCACAATTATCAAAGCGGACTCCTTAAAATGAGTCTTTGTAGCTTCTTGTCATTGTATTAACAGTCTTCTAGAGTCCAACATCAACACAAATTAAAAGTCAAGTCATTATTCAGTAAAATTCTCCCCTGTCTTTAGAACATCTATTGGTCACACTGAGATCCACTGACATGTGCTCATAATTGGCTACTGCAGAGCAGAGGAACAGGGAAAGATTTTTCAGTGTGAATGTTAACTTCAAAGGTGTTCTGTTTGTCAAATAATGTTATATTCATAAGACTCACAATATAGAAGTGTGAGATATGCTGGTAGGTTTGGGGGCTGAGAGCGCCGCGGGGCTTGGGGCCCGGTGACTAGGGGGTGTTTGGATCCTTCATTAGATGCTCCATGATGGTCACTCATGCGGGTGTAGGAAATATTAGCTAATGTCATATATTTAACATTTCCTTTCCTAAATTCCATAAGAGGTTTGGCCCGACGTGATGATGGTCAAATGATGAGGAGAATTGAGATTTTTTTTTTTTTTCCGGTTTTTTTTTTTTTAAAAATGGGACTTATTTTGGGTGGCTTTCCCCATTTGTTCCGCATTTACAGCCAGGCTTGAGGATTTTCTCCTAGGGACTGAGGGCGCTAACACTGAGAATGATGAAGACTGAACCCTGAGATAGCCCACAATTACAGTGATCTTTGACTCAACCTTCATGGTTTTTTCAATATTTGCTGTAGTCCCTGGTTTCCTTTTCTTTTAACGTTTAGCCCATCCAAAATGTAACGTTTGTTTGACCTCTTTGACGTCCTTTTTACAGAGGGGTATAAATTCTACCACATAATAGCTTCGGTGATCTTATCTTTTGCAGCCTGTTCAAGTTCATTTAACTATGCTTTTTTTTAAGCTGCTTCTTCCTCACCTTAAATGTGTATACTCATTGTACATATGTAAAACCGGCAATGTTTATATGGAATGGGACACAAAGCTTCATTTTACTCTTCAACCTCAACACAGCTTACAACATTTTTTCATCTCAGAGCCGTACCCTCTGGTTCTGAAAATGGTTGTTTAAAGGATTTTTACACTCATTTTGGAATTTTATTTTGGTAGTCGTTTTGTAGTTTGTTAGGAATTGTATCTTGATTTATTGCAGGGTGACTTTATTAGGCTATTTATTGTGTCGCTTTTTTACGCCTTGCAATGCATTTTGTGTTTAGTTTTCCAGTAGAGGCTATAAGCAACGGAACTGAACTGTAACTGAATTGCACTGAAACAAAAATATTCATTGAAATATTCTGCTAAATGACTTAATTATTATTATTTTTGTTGCAATCAATTTTATTTGAGCTTACAATTAAATACATTTTGCCTTTCCGGATACCACTAGTTTAATCCATAAATTTGTTTTATTTAAATGTAGCTAAAATCTAAAACTTGATTTGCAACCACTTACCTTTGAGTTGAATGTCCATTTTTTTTTTTTTGGACATTTTTTTTTCAGTCGTATATTAATATAAATCAGTACAAAATCCACTGATTTCCTCTCCTCGTGTTTCGAACGCAGGTGTCGGCGTTCAAAATTCAAAAATAGTGAAAAAGCGGCAACAAAAATATTCACAGCACGAATTCGTAGTTCATATACGCATAAATTGATCAACATTAAATGCCTGAAATACGAGCACATGAACCTTATTAACAAACTCGCGTCGAAATAAACACACTCTCGTATTTAGCAATATTCAAATAAACCCAATCCAAGGGTGGCGGCTGAAGGAGCCTACTGTGTAAAAGTCGATCTAATTGCACAATCAGTTTGTTTTAATATTACAAGGAACAAATATTTGACTACTTTTTTATGTATGTCACAGAATAACATAACCCACTGAAAGCTGAATGTGACAGTAAAAATATCATCTTCCTTTCGATTAAACGTGAATTGGTTTGATTTATTATTGGACAATAATGAGCATTTAATGTTTAAACACGGAACGGTTTCTGACTGTATAAAAGGAGGAGATTGAAAGAGCAGCGGCCGGAGCGGCGCTCCTCTTGATCTCCTCTTTTATTGCCGCGCGCAAACAAAGCTGACTTCTGCCTCGCGCTCAGTCAGAGGGCATTCCAGAGAAAACGCGCACAAAAGGCCGTGAGTGACAGCGTCCCTGTCCGCCGCCCCAGGGCGCAGCACTCCCCTCCAGAAGCCTGAAAGGCACTTAGATCTTGTCCCATGTAAAGCTCCCGTTTGTAAATCTTAATAGAACCATATAATTTGTAAAGCGTGCGCGTGAATGCCTTCATGCCCAAATAGCGCTCATTTCCGTAACACAGTTTTGAATGTGTGGCCATAAAATCGTCGCATCCTACATTAACTGTTAAAAGACCGAGAACTCTATTCTGTGCACCTGCTATTTAGGAGAAAACGCTTGCCTAAATTGGTGTGTAAAACGGAAATTGCATTTGTTGTAGCCTATTTTAAACTTTCTACCAGAGATTTATTAACCTTAAACTTTTTTTTATTCGTTATTTGCAAAATGTCATCAGTTTTTTCACGAGGTCATTAAATGATAATGGACCGGTTTTTCTATATTTGTGTTTTGTTTTTTTCCTGCCACCAGCACACCAAAAGGAAATGAAAATAATTTTAGTCTATTGCCTTCTGGTCAAATTTACCTTGTAGCACAGACGAAGCGCGTGGAGAGCGAGTATTTCCAAGGCAGGGCTCGAGCTGTAATTCATGTCCGCCGGGTTTCTGGGGGATCGGACGCTGCACTGGATAAACTACCAAAGAAGTCAGAGAGCATCCTTGAACACCTTTTCAGTACAGGGCCACTGATTTTCAAAATAACAGCCAGGGACCATTTGACTGCGAGAGCGTTTAATTCAACATTTGCATCTAAGGCCTCTCCCCATTCCCCTTTCAAAAGTGGCATCCAGAAAAGGCAGAGAAAGGAAGAGAGGGGGTAAAACCTGTTCAATAACACAAATCCAGTGTAGCGTTTAGAAAAGCTAAACGATGCTTTAGTTCATGCCTCAGCACTCTCTTGGATGGACCATTTTCCATTTGACATGCATGAAATTTAAGCAGTTATTTGAGCAAATTCAAATAAAATATTCAGAGGCCCTTTGTCACTGAATCCCCTCGGGAAAAATGCTAGCGAGTAAAGAGCTGCTTGAACAAATGATGTCTCGGAGAGTCATTCGCTATTTGATAAGACACGAATCCCCCCCCCCTTTTTTCATCGCCAATACAAAGACACATGGGCGCTGCGATGTGCTCCAAGTCATAATTAATACTATTTTTAACACGATTTTCATTTGGACAAAAATGCCTTTCCGGGGCATTAAATATTGATTTTTCCCCACTGGGGAAAACGAGTCTACATCAGCACAACATTATCCGATGTTTAGTCTGCAGTGGTTTTAATTTTTTCTGAAATGTAAATAAAATGTGCGTAATAATTACGCCGCGGGTTTTTTTAAACGATTACAGTTGAGACTAGGAAAAGCCTAGGTTGAATCGGATTGAAAACATTTGCACCAGACAACCCAATCTTTAGATCTTATAATCCCTTTAATTACAAAATGAAAGCATTATAAGCGTGACTCCCTTTGTACATTTCTATATTTTTTAGCAAGGTAAAGGAAAGGTTTACAATGAATTTTAAATAGCTGTGTAACATACATACTGACATCCCACAAAGTGCGGTCAAAAGGTAAAAAGCAAACTCCCTGCATTTTCAGGATCCACCACAAAACAATCATGAGTAAAATTTACAGGAAAATAAAACACGTTCATTTATGTGGATATATGTACAACAATTAGCTCCACCGGCAGCCGTGGGTTATTTTAGTTCCTTGCACGCGATTCTCTCCGCAATGTCCTCGTGGCGCTCCCTGACGTAGAACTGTCTTCTCCTGCCTGGAAGTCCGAGGGGATATATATTCTCGTTCGTATCTGTGGCTGTGCGCAGCAGAAATAGCCAGTGTTGACACGTGAAAGTGCTCACGGTTATCCAATGCAATGTCAGAGTTTCTGGTCTCACTACTCCAGACCCGTTTCCTTTTCTCAGTTCACCTAAAAGAGGGAAAATGCCTTTGAGGTCAAGCTCGGGACTCGTGGTGCGGAGACTGATCTTTGACCGTGACCCGTGGGTTCAACCCCTCTAAAATCAGTTTCGGGCGACTCGGACCTGGGCGTCTCCAGGTTGCTGGTGTCCGGTGTCACTGTCAGCTGCCCATTTTTTCTCGTTTCCTTGTGTCCGCTTCCAGCGGTTGTGCGCCTTTTTTTGATGTGTTTGCTCCAGGTTGGTTCGCTCCCTCATGAAGAGCTTGTTGCACACCGGGACACGCAAACCGTTTTTCGCCAGCGTGTACGGTGTGATGTGCGCAGGTGCCGTCTGGAGCTCGTCTGACCTGGTGAAAACCCGTTTTGCCGCAAAAAAAGCCAGTTGCACACAAAGGCCTACATCGCCAGTGTGCCACTCCCTCAGGTGCGCTTTGAGGGTGAGGACGTTTTCCCCCGTAGACTTTACCGCATCACCGGGATGTGGACAGCTATGGAGTACTTTATTCCTTCGCAGGCTGGCCCCCGCGGGCCCAAAACGCTCCGCCTCTTGGGCAGTTCGGGCAGTCGCATGTGGGCTCGTCCGGAGTATCTCCTGGAGGACCCTAGATGAGCGTTCCCCTATGCCCGAGCTGGCGCCGGAGATCATAGCGTTTGTGGCCGACTGCGTCAGTGTAAGTGTGGATCAACAGTTTTGAACCCCTCCTGCGTCAACAGGTTGACTGGCTGGTGGATAGGAGGTGGGACGCCGTTGGGGCTGATGACCGGTGGAGCTGAATCGCGGAGTGGCGTAAGGCTCTGGAGAAGTCTGGGTTGTTGTAGCCGTCTGAGCTCGAGTGGAATGGCTTGGGGGTGTTTTTGCCCTCGGAGTGTAGTCGAACTTTTGTAAACTACCGGTTGTCTCGGTTTTCTTCTTGTGCACCTCGAGCCCACGCGCCCGGGTTCGTGTGACACATTCCCACCACGTTGACAGCGCCGTTTTGGCCACCTCGCCAGAGCAGAGATGGAGTGTGAAAGCCGGACTTGTACCACGATTCGTAAGGGTGCCCATGCCGACCCGCGGGTATAGTGTCTCCGCGGGACGAGTGCACTTTGGAAATGGAAGGCGTACTGTCCTGGACTCCTGCAGAAGGGGAAACAGCTCGCCGTGGTGTGGAGACAAGCTGCTGTACTCCGGCGGTAGGAACGCGGAGGAGGTCGGCGCAGGTCGAGGCCAGGCAGAACGCGCTGTTTGCCGGATCCGGGTGCTGGTCGTTTAGTCCCGAGAGTGCTTCGGCTGGGTGGCGACGGTGAATCCGGGCAGGCTGGAGGCCCAGGTTGCAGCTCTGACGTACGATCTCTTCCAGGGATGAAATCGCGCCTTTGTAAAACGCGCTGGAGTCGGGCATAGAGTCGTGATGGGGACTGGTGTTGCCAATTTTGTTGCAGGTTGCAGCCAGCATCGCTAAAAGGGGAGTATCCAACCGTCGGCTCTTCCTGTTTGGATGAGAAGTTTATGCTCTTTACTAGACTGTAAAAACATAGTTGGGCTGTTTTGAATCATCCAACACAATCCAGGCAAGTGTAAACCGGACCGCCGAATAAAACCAAAACAAGCTCGAAAATGAGTTTGCTTCACTTACGATTTTTTCAGATAGTTGTACGAGTTGTCCTGTCTTTAAAAGTATTTAAATAATTTATCACGTTTACATTATTCGGGTATATATTTTTTACTAGGTAACTTACGTCTCTCCAAGCCATCCTCCCTTCCGTACTTTTATTCTTTGTATTATTTCTCCCGGACAGACTCTTTGGCTGCAACGGTTTTCAAGTGTGCTTCATTATCGCTTCTTCAGTCCGGCATGGTTTTCCCCCGACAAAAAGCTTCATTAAGACAAAAGCTGATCTCCTAAAAATGACAATCTCTCTGTGAAAGTTGAAAAGGTTCTCTTGTGGCATCATTCGTTTTAAGAACGTAAATAAAAGCCATTGAAAACTTTGAATGCAAGCATGCAAGCAACACTGAAATGCCAGTACCGTTAATGCAACTAAAAGAACGAAACATACGTCGGATTAAAATAAAGAAGCGCTTACTTACACCCTGCGTATAGACGTAGCCATATCCAGGGCCCTTCCTAGACAGCTAGTTGAAGAGAACAATGACTCAGTGTTCCAGTGTGACTGAGGGACAGTGCGCTGAAGCTTTACTCTCTCTACTCGAGTTGTATAGAGAGCGCGTGCTTTGAAGTACAGCTGGCTGTAATACTCAGCCAATCTGAGCGCGCGACGGAGAGGGCCGCGTCCGACCAATGAGCGACGCGACCATGACAGAAATACTAAAGCTGCACGTCAATCAATGGCTGGGATACTGATCCCACTGTCAAGCAAATAAGCCATCAGCTATTTTTCATCGTTTTATATATATATATATGCATATGGGCCATCAAGGCGCGCAATCTGCACAGACTATATAGCTCTCAGCTCATATTGATGTTTAATAGGCATCCTCCGATGGTAAGCGGCTCATCTTTGATTTTTATGCATGATATCCGCCTATATGTTGTGTGTAGATGTGCAAACGGATATGCTTAAAGTCAAAGGTTCCCTAATGGGCAACCGTCTGCAGCCATCGCGTTATTATTTTAATGATGTGGTTATTTTGTAGGTAGTTATATTGGAATTTTGATGTAGGGATTAAAACCGCAACGATATTTCTGTTTAGGCTCGTTAGCGTTGATATTACGCAGCCATGTTGTGAGAGGATACAAAATCATAAGCATCATGCAAATGTCAGCGTCCTTTTCTTTTCTTTTTTTGTTTATTCATATTAATGCGGTTAAGATTTAGATAATGGTAGTCTTTGAAGTTGTTGAAAATTCCAAATATTCTATGTCGAACTTTCAGAACCAATCGATGAAATGCAAAATCTTGGAGGAAGAGGAGGGGGCACCACTGATCCCACAACAGGTGTGTTAGACTTTTGTTGAGAGTGTTTAGGTGTGTGAAGGTAAGGCGCGGGTTAGGGTTTGGGGTGTTAATGTATACACCCTGGGCATCCCTTTAAATGCCCTTCAGAACAACAACCTTGACACGAAAAACCGCAAAAATAGTAAAAAAAAAAAAAAAAATATATATATATATATATATATATATATATATATATATATATATATATATATATATATATATATTCTTAGCCCATAATTCTCAATGTAAGTTTAAGCCTTCACAAATTGTACAAGTGTCTATATATATAGAATATGTACCAACCTTTGGATAAATAACAGATAAAAATATTTAATTATGACAATTTTTTTCTCGGTAATTCTTTTATATATAAAGATCAACGCATTAGCAGTGTCTTG
>NW_024879273.1:0-195110 GCF_018340385.1 Cyprinus carpio | reverse complement strand
TCAGCTGACTATCACAGATGGACAGCAGGAGCACTGCGGCTGCTACACCATCGAGCTCAAGAACAGCCATGGCATGAGACAGGCCGCCCTCAACCTCACTATAGTTGGTAAGTGTGGACGCTAGTGAACACTGGGTGGGGGCGCAGAATTAGGCGAGATGCTATAGGGGCAATCCCTACCGATATCCAGTGACTACCAAACTGTCCTTAGCCTATTTTTGATCAAACAATTAAATATATGTATATGTTTTTGTAATTTCAGACACATCTGAAACCATATCATTGATATTACCAAAGAAGTTAAAGTAAATACATTAGAAAATTGTGCACTTTCAAGGACACAGATTTAATACATGGGCAGAGTAAGAATGTGAGGTAGTCGCAGCGTACTGAACAACTCACAGGTATCACACCCAGTTCAAAACAGCACTTCAAAACAGTAAAAATAAAAGCTCACTTAAGGAATTAACAAAGTTGAGTCAATGAAATACAGTGTTTGACAAAACAGAGCAAACGGAAAGAGAAAGCGCAATCTATTAGCTCTCTAGGCTATATAAAGCATACGAACAGAAAGAAACATGCACAATACACAATTTATGTGCATTAAAATAGTTTGGGACAAGTATAATGGGATTCTCAGTGTTGTGGAAAGTTACTTTTAAAAGTAATGCAATACAATAATGAGTTTACTTTAAATTAAAAAGTAAAGCATTACTTTACTAGTTTCTTGAAAAAAGTAATCTGATAACATAACTCAAGTTACTTGTAATGTGTTACACTGGTGAATTTATGGTAAATCACTGGGCCATCTGGCCATATGCATATGGGAGGCATTACATATGGGAGTTTTCCAACATTTGATAATGCACAAAAATGTACTTTCACATACCAACTAAATTAAGGAGGTGTTCACACAGGACGGGTTACTGCGTGTCCACCGTGTTTGCAAACAATTGAAAAACATTGCATCTGTCAACAAGAATGAGTTCTACCCAAGATGAGATTTGTTAGAACACCAGAGGGAGGGAGATTTTAACATACTGTACTGTCATGAATTTTTACATTTTAATTCATATATAATGAACAGTAAATAAAAAATAAAACAAGGTAATTTGACTTTTTATCTCACAATTCTGACTTTTTTCTCACAATTGCGAGTTGATAACTCACAATTTTGACTTTGTAACTCATACACAAAAAAAATCTCTCAGGGGGCTGAGAAAAAAAGTCAGAATTGTGAGATAAAAAGTCGCAATAACCTTATTTTATGTTTTATTTAGAGGTGGAAACTGGCTTCCATAGTAAACTGAAATAATTACATTACAAGAATTATTTTTATTTTTGCCTATACATTTATTAAAAGTATTTACAGGCCCCATGAGGAATTGAGTTGAGCTGTTAATTTAAACACATTTCAGCGATCTATCCCTACAAATGTGCACAGTGTTCCATCATGGTGCACAAAAAATCAGTTACCAACATTACTCCAGTAAAATTGTAAGTACTCATGTAAAATTTTTACTTGATTAAACAAACAGGATAGTACTTGATAGCACTATCATTTTACTTGTTAGTAACAAGAAACAAGTTCATGTCAAGTTGTCTGATAGTAACAAGAACTGTACTGCCTGGCATTAATGGATTAGAAATGGTTTTGACATTTGACCTTAGGCCTCTGCCTTGGTTTTAGGTGCATCTGTAAAGACAAAATTGACAATCTACTTATAGAAAGTTGACTGTTTCCTCTGTTACATCCACACAGTGCTTGGCTGAAATGCTGGCTGCCAAGCAGTGCACATGTAGGTGATCTGACTGCTTTAGTATTTTAGGACACAATGTCTCACAATCCAGCTTCTGTCTTGGTCTTCCCAGATAAGCCTGACCCTCCTGCCCGTGTCCCGGCAGCCTCAGACATCCGTAAGTCCAGCCTCACACTGTCCTGGTACGGGCCGACATACGACGGCGGCAGTGCTGTCCAGTCCTACAACCTGGAGATGTGGAGCTCTGTGGACATGAAGTGGACAGATCTGGCGTCCTGTAACAGCACCTCCTATAACGTGCAGAACCTGCTTCCAGACAGGCAGTACAAGTTTCGAGTGAGAGCAGTGAATATTTATGGTGTGGGAGAGCCCAGTGCTGAGTCTGCGCCCGTGCAGGTGGGGCTGGAGGCCGAGGAGGGTGAGCGCCACCTAGAGGATATCAAGAGTATTACAGGAGGCACAAAGAATGGATCATAATCTCAACCCATTTAATCCCAATTTTTTTCAGACATGAAAATATCAAAATGATGCGTCATTAGTAACCCCTTGAAATAATCAATATTGATTTTATTTTTGTTTATTTTTTATGGAAAAGTGTGTGTTTTATGGTTGGTCACAATTGTGACCAGTGGGATAATGTGTGTACTGAATTAAAATTATTTCTGCAGTCATCAAAATGCGTATATATCTCAACCCAGTTATTAACCCATTTTAAACTGTTTAATCACATTCTGTGGTTACCATAAAAAAAAAAAAAAAAAAAAAAACCTTATACAATACTGAATAGGTATACTTAAATACAAAAAAAAAAAGTTATTATTCCATCGGTCACTATTGTTGCCATCAACTGTTTACTCATTCTATGTCCACACTCAACAAAACTGAATAATTGTGAATTCATATATTAATACTAGACACCTTAAAGATAACATGTACCAACAATCTTTATGTTAACATACTTTACTAGCCTTTTGTTTTGGAGCTTTGTTGCAGTCATCATCTTTTCAAGGTGCAAACAGGAACTAAACTGCTCTGGTCATGTGACAGTTTGCATTAACCATGTGACACTGCACATATTTAACACTTTATTTTTCCATATTTGCAGCAAATGCACTAAAGTAAAATTTTTAGAGCTTTATAAATGAACAACTTTTTTACGGTCACTATTGTGAGCAGTGGGATTAAACGGATTAACTTTGGTTACTGTATTTGGTTATTTCAGTTAAAATAAAAATAGACTAATAAATAAAATAAAGTAAAATATAAAATTGATATAAAAAATGTGCTGTAATAACATTCTGTTTCTTTTTCAGAAAATAAAGATGAAGCTGAGCCCTCAGATGATGGTATGTGGCATGTTTGTGAAATGTAATCTTTGAAATCGTAAGTGTCAGGTCTCTGTGATCTTTTTTCTGTTTTCATTTAGATGAGATGGTGAGGTTATACAAATGACCGAACGTGTCAAATAGAACATATGCATGTGAAAGGGGGTGGGAGGAAAGGTTTGGGGGTACAGAAAAACAGTGCACTGTAAATCTCAAACAATTGCATAGTTCAAATTATTTTCAAGTTTTGATTTTTAGTAAATTGTTCAAACATAGGCATTTTTCAAAACCATTTGACCTTGAATATAAGCAAATTTAATAATTAAATCAAAAATAAAAATTAACTACCTTAGCTTTTTTGTAAATATTTATCCCTGAATAATAATAATACTACTACTACTACTACTACTAATAATAATAATAATAATTTCAAGGGTATCTTTACAAAAACAATGACTGTCATCATGCTGATGTTTATTTCTCTCACTGTCAAAGAGGTCATAAAACACACATGCTTCTTAGTTTTGTGCTGTTAGAATGTGATATTTCATTCTGAATTATTACTGGAAGGTTTTTCAAATACCCTTATCCGTTGAGGAAAATAAGAGATAAATATTGCAGTTTGACAGATTATAGACAATCCAGAATGATAGGGATCCATTCCCTCTGTTTTCAGAATCAGAGAAGGAACCAGATTACAGAAATGTGACGATCAGGACAGACGTGAAGGTGAAGGACCTGTATGATGTGGGAGACAGACTGGGCACGTGAGTATGACAGCAGATCAGTAAAATAGCATCAATTATTTGATATTACCTTATAAAGGAAACAGTAATGACATTCTACTGGCATCCTTCTACTTTTCGGTTGTCCTATAATCTGTCAAAAAAAAAAAAAAAAAAATGCAAAAACAGATGAAAGTTTCCTGTAAGAAAACAGGACCTGAAAGTTAGCATTTGTTCACTCTTCTTTCTTTCTTTCTTTAGAGGGAAATTCGGGACTGTTTTCAAATTGATAGAAAAGTCCACAAAAAAGGTGTGGGCTGGGAAATTCATAAAAGCATATTCTGCCAAAGAAAAAGATAGTGTCAGACAGGAAATTGCAATCATGAATGACCTGCATCACCCAAAGCTTGTGCAGTGTGTCAACGCTTTCGAGGGAAAGACTGACATTGTAATGGTGCTGGACATGTAAGTGTATGTGTGTTTAATGAGCTTTAATCTTAGATTAGTTCTTTGGCTTTCACCAGCTCATATAAAGCCTGTAATCGACAGCTCAGAAAAAGAATGTTATTATTTTTGTGTTACAGCCATTGAATTATTAGTATTTTTGTGATTGTTTTCAAATTTATACACTTATTTATATAAACACAAATGTTTTAACAGAAATTACTAATTGTAATAGAAATTATTAATTGTCAAGTAACAGTATGTCAGCCTGGAATGCAAAATATTGTTTTAATTCCAATATGCCAAAAATCTGTCACATTTAGTAGATATTTGTTTAGAAGTGATTAAGTGTCTTGTTACCTGCAGATCATTAACTATTACAACACACCATCCTCATACTAAAAAAAAAAAAAAAAAAAAAAAAAAACACTTTCTGTTTTTATCAGTAAGTGAAAAGTCAGTAGAATAAGATTTTGCTCTACATGTTCATTTGAGTCACTACAAAGCACAGCATGCCATTCCGTTTCCTGAGCTTCCTGGGATGAATTGAAGGCAAGAAATCCCAGAGAATTTCTAAATAAAGCCAAATAGCACATACATTGAGTTTTATCAAGGATGATTACATTCCTGTTTGAGGTTGTCAGTATTTCACAGAACATACTGTGTGTGATTGTGTCTGGTGCATTGGCTGAACGCTGGTGTTCTTCAGGATCTCTGGAGGGGAGCTGTTTGAGAGGATCATAGACGAGGACTTTGAGCTGACGGAGAGAGAGGTGATCAAATACATGCTTCAGATTGTGGATGGAGTAAATTTCATCCATAAGAAAGGCATCGTCCACCTGGATCTCAAACCTGAGAACATCATGTGTGTCAATAAAACCGGCAGCAAAATCAAACTCATTGACTTCGGACTGGCACGCAGACTGGGTCAGTAGAAAACCCTCACGCTGTGTTTTTATGGGGTTTTAACATTTGGAAAATGTCATTTTAATTGATTAACAAAATCGAAATTCTAACAAATTTTAATATTGTTATCAAAAAAGATTAGGCCTATATGTTAAGACTTGGTAATTTAATATTTACTGATGGTACCAAGCCACAATCAGAATAGAATTTTGAAAATTTCAAATAGTTTTGACTAATTAGTGTCAACATCGTGTTTTTTTTTTTTGTGTGTGTGTGTGTGTGTGTGTGTCTTTTGTCTGGCTGTAGAGAATGCTGGGCTCTCTGCTGGTTTCGGCACCCCAAGTTTGTGGCTCAGATGTAATTATTTTAAGACAGACATGTGGAGTATAGGAGTCATCTGCTACATCCTGTGAGTACACAACCACTGTGAAAAGAAATTACCTTTATGATTAATAGATCATCATACCCTTGTGGAATCTGCAGACTTTGTCCCACTGGTAGCTGGAAGTCTGATTAAATTATTCAAAAATGTAATAAATAAATATATATGGCAGCCCAGTAATTCGGCCAGGGTGTTTTCATGCCTTCAGCCAGAATGTTTAAAGCTTCATAATTGACATGTGTTAGTTTTGTAAAAATCTATATTTGGTGTGGGGCTGCCCTTGTAAAAAAGAGCAAAACCACAATTTATCATACTTTTGAAAAAAAGCCGGTATTACGGAAATAATACGCTTAAAAAAAAAAACATACTTAAATGTGATTTGAATGTAATGTTTTCAGACATTTAACTGCATGTTAATTGCAATGTATTACAGTAAAAAAAAAAAAAAAAAACTTTAGAGTGTTTTGAGTGTTTTTGACAATGATAATGAGACGCTGTCTAAACTTTAGAGTGTTTTGAGTGTTTTTGAAAAAACTTTGCTAATTTTTTCACTCAGAGTAGCTAGTAAATTTACCAAGTAACAATTGCCAAGTAAAAGCAAAAACATAATTATTAGTATGTTTAATTAGACATATTTAAGTTAATTTTGTTGACTCTTTGTTTGTAAAATTTACATTATGTAATGCTTATCACTGTAAAAAACTGTACAATTTTTCCTTCTTTTGCACTCATATATTTTAAGTAAAACTCAATCACTGAATTAAATAAAATCTGCAAGTTTATACAATTTACTTTATAACAAGGCAACACTTGAAAACCACCATTCTATTACAGCATGTGTTCACTTTGCAAACATGCAAGTAAGCATGTAGACAGGCTGTTATCCTTTTAAGATAATATGCCTACTCAATAAAATGAATAGTCAAAATGAACACAGAGACCTCAATACATGGTACCCACACACACAATGACGGTAACAATCAGTGAATAGTGTTTGAGTATGAATGGGTCTTTTGAGTAAAAATGAACTCCAGGTGTCAAAAAACAGTATGTTCCTAAAACAAACAACAACTAACAACTAAACTAAAACAACTAACAACAAAAGCAACCATAAAAACAGTGTACATTTTTAATTAAATCATACTGCATGATGGGAAATATGGGATCATAACTTTGATATTTACTTAAAGAATCCTTGTAAACATAACAAACAGTACTAAGTAATATGAGTTTTTTACTTATGAGTATATAAGTATACTCATACAGTAGTATATATACAAAATTAACTTAAATATGTCTAATTAAGAAACCTACTTATTATGTTTAGGCTTTTTACTTGGCAAATGTTTGTAAATTGACTAGCCTTTTCTGAGTGAAAAAAATTAGCAAAGTTTTTTCAAGTAAATCCTACTCCACATTTTTTACAGTGTAACATGAGTTTTGAGTGTTTTTGACAATGATAATGAGACGCTGTCTAACATGACCTCAGCTTATTTGTAATTTCTTAATTGCTTCCAATATCTTTGAAATATATTTAAAGTGTATTGCCAAATGACAACCATTTACAGTAAACTAAAATATAATTTAATGTAATTTCTATAGAAACTTGGATGAAATGTATTTAAATACATTTGTCTGTGTGTGTGTGTGTGTGTGTGTGTGTGTGTGTGTGTGTGTGTGTGTGTATGTGTGTGTGTGTGTGTGTGTGTGTGTGTGTATTATACTTTAAAAGTAAAATGATTTATTATTATGATTTTTTTGCAAGTACAGTTTTATTTAAAAACACAAGTGCACATTCAATACAGTTAAGATCACTTCTTTTCCACAAGGGTGGCACAACATTGTTTGGGAAGAATGTTGAAAAAAAGTTAATGGGAAGAAAGTGTGAGCTTTCGCTTAGCTTTCCTTTCCTGAAATGGAAATCACTTCTGCAAGGTGTTTGCATTTTTTCTATATGAAAATAGAGTAATACCACAGCCCCTCATGAGTGCTATTTTGTTATCCCTTTTTGTCATTTTTTATCAGCTCTCAGAAAGATGTGGCTGTAGATGTCTTGTGTTTGTCTGTGCTTTCTGTCAGTTATCCAGAATAATTATTTCTTCCAGGTGTGACTATTCATTTACTTTCATTGATGTAGCCCAGTGTTGTCAGTGAAAGTAGTAAATCCTATAATGTCTACTGAATCATATTTGATAAGCAGATATCAAAAAAAAAAAAAAAACTTGATAGTTTATACTTTTTTAACAAGTAAACAGCCTTTTAGTAGCCTATAATTGTACAAAAGTCCTCCTTCAGGTTGTCTTTTTCTTGTGATATCTTTAAGTAATCTATAAAGCAAACATTAGAATATTTCGATATTTCATTTTAGAAAATCTGATATATATTAAGTTTCAGATATACTACTATGTGAGGCATGAGCCTATTGGTTTGTATAGTTCTACTTATTTTTTCTTTGATTGTTTCTTGTTCTCTTTAGCGTCAGTGGTTTGTCTCCCTTCATGGGGGACAATGATAATGAGACGCTGTCTAACGTGACCTCAGCCACCTGGGACTTTGAGGACGAGGCGTTTGATGAGATCTCAGATGAGGCCAAAGACTTTATCAGTAACCTGCTGAAGAAAGACATGAAGTGAGTGCCTTCAGAAAAAAAAAAAAAAAAAACAACTGTTGCCTTGTCCTTAAGTCATTTTGAACGTCTGATTGAACTGATTTCCTCTGTCTTGCGTCATGCATCTGTTCTCTCGGAGGTGCAGCAGGAAGGTTCAGCTCTCTGTCAGAGAGCACACATTTTCTTTTTACAGTTTCATCAGTTTCTTTTTCTCAGAGTGTAATTAACATGACACACAGTTACAGTGTGTGTGTGTGTGTGTGTGTGTGTGTGTGTGTGTGTGTGTGCAGAGCTCGCCTGAGCTGCGATCAGTGTTTCCAGCACCCCTGGCTCAAACAGGACACCACCAACATGGAGGTCAAGAAGCTTTCCAAAGAGAGGATGAAGAAATACATTCTGAGAAGAAAGTGGCAGGTCAGGAGCTAAACGATAATCATCTCCTTGTATTAGGCCTATTGATAGTCTGATTAAAATCAGCTTCTTGCAGTGTGTTTCTTCTCATACAGTGTGTTCTGTTAGTGAATAAAGCCATAAGTGTTTTGCTCACTCTTCTCCAGAAAACAGGGCATGCGGTTCGAGCTATCGGTCGACTGTCTAACATGGCATTGATGGCGGGCGTTCATGCCAAAAAGGGCTCCCCCACTGAAGGTGCACAACGTTTCTGTCCTTGCATAAAAGACTAATACTGACTCAGCCAGTGAAATATGAACACAGTAAGCCCTTGTGATAGAGAAGTGTGCTTACTGATAATATGTGCACTTGTACCGCATGCCAATCTTAAAATGATGTCAAATTTGCAGATAATATAATATATTAATGAAAAAGAAGACCACTTAAGCGTAGAGCATGTTTTTTTAAGATACTTAACGTTGCTTTTAAAAAGTGCACTTTTAGTAAATTTACAAACAATTCAAATTCAATTCAAAAGACATTTTTAGATTTTAGTACATTTTAAATCATGTTTAATAATGTTTTGTCATGCTTTAAATTAGTATACTTATACTTATCGGTTACACTTTATTTTGATAGTCCACTTTAGACATTCTACTAACTATAAGTAACTTTGTAACTACATGTCAACTAATTCTCATTAATTTGCGGCAACATGTCTACTAACTCTCAGAGTAGACTGTTGGGGTAGGTTTTAGGGTTAGTGTTAGGGGTAGGTTTAGGGTTAGTATAAGTTGACAATAAGTTGACAAAGGAAGTGTTAGAAGATATTAAGCAGACAGTCAAATACATGTCTATCATCTTTATTTATATACTTAAACAAAAAAGATTGTGTCAAAGCAACTGAACAACATTAATTAGGGAAAACAGTGTGTCAATAATGCAAAATGACAGTTAAAGCATTTCATCATTGAATTCAGTGATGTCATCATTCAGCTCAGTTCAAATAGTATCTGTGCAATCATTTGCAATCAAGTCAACGATATTGCTGTAAATGAAGTGTCCCCAACTAAGCAAGCCATAGGCGACAGCGGCAAGGAACCAAAACTCCATCGGTGACAGAATGGAGAAAAAAACCTTGGGAGAAACCAGGCTCATTCAGTGGGCCAGTTCTCCTCTGACCAGACGAAACCAGCAGTTCAATTCCAGGCTGCAGCAAAGTCAGATTGTGCAGAAGAATCATCTGTTTTCCTGTGGTCTTGTCCCGGTGGTCGTCTGAGCAGACAGTCTACTAATACTCTACTAACTGCTAGTTGACATGTGGTTGCAAAGTTACTTACTGTTAGTAGAATGTCTAAAGTGGACTATCGAGATAAAGTGTTACCATAATTTTTACTGTAGTGTTATTTAGAATTTTAAAATATATTTGAAATGACAATATATTTGATTTCATAATTTTAGAGTTTGTTTACACATAACAGTTTATTAATTCTAAATGTGCAAACACGAATATATTTGAATGCATGACATACAAGTTTTTAATCGAAATTACATTAAATTATATTTTAATGTACCTTAAATGCTTATCAGTACATTCAGCAAGGCGCTTTAACCATATTTATGAAATCAGTAATTGTGAGATAATAAAATATACCTAAATTCAACTTGAATAGGTCAAAAGAGCACATTGCATTTAAAATAAATTTTAAATAATTTCTATTTAATTATAAACAACATGCAATGTAGTGTCTGAAAACATTACGTTTAATTCACACTTGCTGTAAGATTTATTATTGTCTATTATTTTATTTTTAAGAATGCTGAAATGTACCTCTATTTCACACGGAGATAAGATTTTTAACCTGGTTAGTACTGTGGTTAAAACTGCAGCTCACCTTAGAGAGTTATCATGCTATATCACAACCTTCTTTTTCTGTCTGTCGTAGCAGAGGATAAACAATTTGCTGCTGAACTGGAGGAGAAAACTCTAAAGAAACCCACGTTCAGTGATGTTATTAAAGACGTTGAGGTGGTGGAAGGCAGTGCTGCTCGGTTCGACTGCAAAATCGAAGGTAAAATAAACTGAGAAAGTCTGGTGCATTGATTAAATGTGAATAACTGTGGTGTGAAATATTTACATTACATTTACATTTAGTCATTTAGCAGACGCTTTTATCCAATGGAAGCAATCAAAAACAACAAAAGAGCAATGATATATAAGTGCTATAATAACATAATAAGGACATGAGCTGATGTATAAAGATTTTTGGTTAAGGAAAATGGACAAAGTGTACATTTTCACCAATTTAAATGACCATTTTATCTTTATGAAGCTAAAATTACTAATTATTATTTTATTTTATTTATTTTTTGACAGAATAATTTTAAAAAAAAATTATTGTGAGTACATAAAAACTGCTTGTATGATATAAAATAAGAAAGTGTTGTTAGAAAGTTTTGTTTATTTCTGTTTTTAAAACGAATATAAAGCATTTCATAAGATTTTATTTATTTATTTATTTATTTTTAGTTTGGGGAAAACTCTTTGTTTGAAAACGTCAAGCACTGACAAAAGTTATTAAGTAATAAAAATGAAATGTTCTAATCATTAAAGAATAAAAATAAAAAGCTAAAATCAGATCAAACGTTGTTTTCTTTCGGTTATACTTTTTAAAGGTTTCTAATCTCATAAGATGAGCAAATCGTCAAGCATGGATCAAAACAGTAGTAACATTTCACACTTTACCTTGAGCAGGTTTCTGAGGCAAAAATACATTATTATGTATTAAATATATATTATATTTATATTTACAGATGCATATACTTAACCGTTGATCGGTTTCCATAGCAACCGCTATGGAAAATAAATAAAATTCAAATGTATTCAAATGTATTATTTCTATTTAAATAAAATTCAAATGTCGAAGATGACTTTGCAATATGCTTAATACTTGATGCCAAATGTGAGAAACAGACAATAGCCATTTTCCAGTTCTATAAATATTATGAATAGCATTTACTTTTGAAAACTATATGAAAACTAAATGTGAAAAAAAAAAAAAAAAACGCTTTCTATCCATTTGTTCCTTTGCACTATATTTGGTGCCACTAGAGGCATAGACATGCTTCATCTTTAGTGCACTACTATTAAAAGGTTTGAGCTGGTAAGATGTTTTAATGTTTTTAATAGTAAGTCTCTTATGCAGTAAAAACAGTAATATTATGAAATAATATTACACTTCAAAATAATTGTTTTCTTTGTGAATATATTGTAAAATGTCATTTAATCCTGTATTTTCAGCATCATTACTCCAGTATTCAGTGTCACGTGATCCTTCAGAAATCATTCTAATACGCTGCTCAAGAAACATTTCTGATTATTACTGTCAATGCTGAAAACAGTTGTGCTGCTTAGTGTCTTTGAGGACACCATCATGCAGCAGTATTTTGTAACTAAATCCCTTTATCAGGTTTGATGTGCCTTTGCTAAATAAAATATAAAATCTGTTGGTATTCATGCATTTATTTGAAGTTGTTTATATATCTTAATATGTATATTTTATAATTGTTTACTCTCAGGTTATCCTGACCCTGAGGTGGTGTGGTACAAGGACGACCAGCCGATTAAAGAGACGCGCCATTTTCAGATCGATTATGATGAAGATGGAAATTGCAGTCTTGTTATTTCTGAGGTCAGCGGTGATGATGACGCGAAGTACACCTGCAAGGCCATGAACAGCGTCGGGGAGGCCACCTGCACCGCCGAACTCATCGTGGAGGTGATGGGAGCAGAGGAGGAGGAGGAGGAAGAGTAGAAGACAACCGCTTTTGTCACCTTTCTCTTTTACACGTGGTGCTTTTATTCTCTCTGTCTTTCGGACTTTCAGATGATGAGGATGATGAAGACCTCTGATTTCCTTCATTGCACTTCCAGTTTGTTCTTTATGTATTTATGCAACAGTCAGATATCAGATTTGTTTATCACATGACATCAATATTACTTTGCTTGTTCTTCATTGACATGTTTTACTCCAACCGAGCTGAGCAGCACTTCCTGTCTTTATTTAAGCACTGCAAACTCATGTAAGGTTGTGTGTTTTTGTTTGGAGACATTTTCCTCCTCTCACCATCTCTCACAGTAGCAGCACTCAGCAGATATTTGGAGACACGTTTATATTATTAGGAATGTCTGTAGATTATATTTCTTTGAATGTTTTTAGATATATACGCGTTGGATTGCATTGTAATGAGAACACTAGGAATGTAGTTATTCACTTTTAAAGAATAAATTTGGATCACAAACAAACTGTAAATTGTTGTGCTCACTTGAAAGTTGTTAAAAATGACTGACTGACAGTTATAATCCAGAGCAGCTGCTTTTATACAACTATGGATAATATTAAAAGACACAATTCATTAAAACATGATTTTACCAAGTTTATTCCAAAATAAATGAAGAGTAAAAATTAAACCGCATCTTGTCCTACAAAATCAAAAACAGTTTTTAGGAGTTTGCCTATTACAGGACATCACTTTCCCCCCCGTATTTTTCTTATTTTGGTCACTGTTGCTTTCTAGGATTGGAGACATCCTGAAGTATAGTCAGGGGCATTGAGTTCAACTTTGTTGCGAGTCTTTAATTTAAACAGGCACGTTCTCTGAGGTAACTAACAGTACACTCTTCACTAGATGGCGCTGTGGTGTCACAGCTATAACGCAGTGTCCTGTCTCGCGATATTTTGGACATTAAAACAATTGTGACCCTGGACAACAACAAAACTAAACTCCAAAGGGTCATATATATATATATATATATCTATATATTTATATATATATATATATATATATATATATATATATATATATATATATATATATATATATATTATATATATATTATTATTATTTATTTTTTTTTTTTTTTTTTATTTTTTTTTTTTTTTTTTTTTTTTTTTTTTTTTGAGATTTATATATCAAGCTGAATCCAAATCCAAATACTGAGGAAATCACCTTTAAAGTTGACCAAAAGAAGTCCTAAGCAATGCATATCACTAAGTAACAATAATGTTTTGATATATTTATGGTAGGAAATTTACAAAATAGCCTATATTTATGGAACATGATCTTTACTTGATATTCTAATGATTTTTGGTATAAAAGAAAGATCGATGATTTTGACCCATACAGTGTATTGTTGGCTATTGCTACTAGTGCTGCTTATAACTGGTTTTGTGCTCCAGGGTCACAATTCTGAAATTCTGCAACAGAGACAAGACTTTAATACTGGGAGGATGAGTCAACACAACATTTCAAGGCCCATTGTTGAGTTTACTTTGAAATGGGAGACTGAATGTGATGAGTTCAACTCCTGTCTGTGTGACAGCAAACATGGTTTAAATGAGTGTTCGCTTGTGTCCCTGTATGGAGTATATGGACTTTAAGAACATCGCTTCCTTCATCTGCCTCACAGAAAAATTTTGCAACATCTGTCCTGCAACAGAGATTTTATTCTTCCTCCTTTATTTTCGGCATTTTATAAGTCCTTGTAGTGCCTTTGGGCCTCCGAGGGTCTTCGGTTTCAGCAGCTGTGGGCTGCCTGTGTCTCTGTTTTCTTTTGTATGAAGTCTGGTCTCTCCTACCGCATGGAGCTCAACAATGCATTAGCACTCATGTGTCTGAAAGTACAGAAAGATTTTACTGTGTCAATGTTTTCTCAGCATTTAACCATTCATCATCACGTGACTCATTAATGGTGACTAATGATGAAAGGATCATTGTGAAGATTTAAGTAGTTAGCAAACGGTGTAGCCATCTATGAGTGCCAAATTTACTTTTAACAAATGTATGTTTAAATATAAAGACTTTTTCTTTTCGGAAACAATATAAGGGAGCAACCTTATTATTATTATTATTATTATTATTATTATTATTATTATTTAAATTAAATTAAGTTTTATTTTATTTTATATATATATATAAAAAAAATACATCTGACCAAGCAAGAAGTTTAGATTTTTAAATAGGTTTTAAATTAAATTAAATTAAACTTCAAGTTATTAAGATTGCAGAATAAGGATTTTTTAGGCTAAAGTGACGTGTTATTCCACAGGTGTCTCTTTCTATCTTGCCTTAAGCTGTAGGCTAGAGTTGAAAAAAAATAAATAAATAAATGTGAGCAGTGTGTTTTAATTATTTATGCACCATATTTGGAATTTTGTCTTCTTTGTGCAATTTTTATTCCCCTGGCGTGTTTTTCTTCACTTGTTTGCTATCTATTCTGTACCCTGATGTTATCGTTCACGTAAAAAGTAAAGGAGAGCGAAGAAAACTATCGAACTGGATCTGTTTTATTTGCGCATGTTGTAAACAGACTATTAATCAATCATTCAAACTGACAATGTTTTTAGGATGATTCAATCAATCAGCTACCGTGCGAACCTGATGCATAATTCATGAGCAAAGCCTTCGCTGTGGCAGGGTTGGGGCGGAGTTGAAGCGCCAGCGCCTCGGTGTCCGCTGAAGTGCGTTTCAGAGTCTGGACCATGAAGAACAGAAGAGCTCACTGGGAGTGGTGCGGACGTTGTGCAATATGCGAACGGGACGAGTTTTTTGTGTGAATTTATAATGCAGCTGCGCACGGACCCTGCTGCCGCCGCTGACCTCCGTGAAGTGTTCAAGATAAAGTCGCACAGACAGTGATAACGGAGACCGGACACACAGGACAACCCCGCAGAAAAAGAGTGTGACTGCGATACTGGAGGAGAGATGGGGAACGCAGGGAGCATGAACCAACACACTGACCCCAGAGGACACCACATGCCCCTCAAACTGCCCATGCCCGAGCCGGCCGAGCTGGAGGAGAGATTTGCGCTCGTCCTGGTCTGTACTAATGACCTTACGATTATCAGCTCAACAGCTAGAGAGAAATCTGCACTTGCTTTTCACTTCTTTCTTTGTTGCACTTCTATTCTATTCTATTCTATTCTATTCTATTCTATTCTATTCTATTCTATTCTATTCTATTCTATTCTATTCTTAGCAGTCAAAGTATATAGACTTTGTTATATAAGTGTATACTTATATATCAAACTATATAGACAAAGTATATAGACATCTAGAGACATGTTAACTTTGCCATTTTACTTTAGGATGCAATTCTGTTTAATTCTGTTAGCTTAGTTGTTCTTTTATTTATTTATATTTAAAAGTAAATCAATTTGTTTTGTAGACATGTAAATAGTTATTTACTTTGCTGCTATTCTGTTCTGTTAACTTGAAAGTAGCCTAGTTATTTATTTATTTACATTCAAAAGTAAATGGATCAGTTTTTGACGTATAAAGAGGTTTGATATGCCATTTTACGTCTGTTCTATTCTATTCTGTTCTATTCTATTCACTGGCCACCATTCTGTTATTTACACTGGTCTGTTGAAAGTTTATAAATCAGTTTTGTGGATGTTTATTAGTCATAAAACTGGAGATGGACTGTCCCATGGTAGATGGTATTTGATGGTAATACCAGTACTTTGATAAATACTATGGTGCTAAATTTAATCATCACATTTCATATGCCATAGTTTTATACTTCAAAGAATATCATGGTACTAAAAAGCTATGGTACTTTTTGTTTGAAATTCAGGTGTGTCTCTTTAGTTTTTTTGTTCAGAGAAGTCCAGTAACCTATTGTAAACAACTTCAGCTTGGATAAAAGAACAAATGCAGTTGAACTGTGTTTTTATCAGTTTGATATAATTTTGTTCATAAAGATATGGGGCTGAAAGTGCTGCAGTTTTCTTGATATAGCTCTAGATGAGTTGTCTCTCTTCTGTCTTGAGAAAGTTTGCTTATCACAGACTTCAACCAAAGTTTTCTAGAGAATCAAATATCCATGTGCCAGATATACAAGTATTTGTTATTTAATATCACCATTATTAAGACATTTCATCATCATTTTAAACCACAGTATCATGTCCCATTGTCTTCGCTGTTTCTGTTCTTTTTAGCTTAATGCTGACTCAATTATGGCACAGGAAATGATGTCATGCAGTTGGAATCTACGATCCTTTGCGTCCGTGTGTGTCTGAAGAATGCGAGGAATGTCTTCAGTTAGTATGCAGCTACCTGAAGTGTGCCGTGTGTTGATTTCTGGCCGTCTGCTAGGCCTGGTTTTATGGGGACATATAAATGTAGGTCAGAGCTAATGCTTCACTCACACTAGACAAACCCTTTCAATTAACACACACTCACACAGACTATTCAGAGAGCTGGAAAGCAGCTAGTGGCAGAATGGGGGAGTTCAGTCGTTCCCTGAAGAAATGGAGTTGGTTTGGTTCTCTTTCTTTCACAGACCCTCAGGCTGTGGTTATTTTACCAATTGCGGAGGCCAAACGAGTCGTTTCCATTCAATATCCTTAGAGAGAAAACACTCTCTTTCTCACTTACTTTCTATTTGTTTGGCCACCTCGAGCCTCTGAGTGTGTAACTTGCTGTGTTTATTCGTGGTGGTTTAATAGCAGTCCTGCTCTGTCACGGCTGACGTCACCATCTGCTTCCAGCAGATCGGAAGCTCTTGTTCCTGATCTGTGTGTTTCAAGATCACCTGCCTCTCATGATTATGATAAACAACCCAGAGAGCACGGCTTTGGAATGCCATTGTCTTGACTAGCTATCATGATCTGCGTCTTATTAATAATAATAAGCATGTTTCTGTGTGTGTGTGAGACTCACAGTAGACTACATGATCATCATCATAATTCATCAATTTTTGGCCAAAAGTGTTATTGTTTTAAGTGTAATATATTAAAGTAAGGGGTAATGTACAGCCAAATGGTCATTATTTCAAAATAAAACACTGAACTAGTATTTATATAGTAAATATTTGGTACAAACTAAACTGTGGTCATTTGGAAGAAAGTATTTAAAAACATTTTCTGTTTTTAACTGATTAACATTTAGGTACACATCAAACAGTAACAGAGTTGTCATATAAATAGTTATAAACTGGTTTCATAACGCTCAATATCACAACATAAAAAAAATATGCCCAACGTCCAAATAAATAAGCAATTAAAACTCCAACTTTTATAAGTGTGTCCTATTTTACCTACTCGTGTACAACAATATATATTGTTTAGAAAATCTCAACTGCTTGGTTGTTTATAATATATTTGTTTATTTAGTATTATATAAATATATTATATTATATAAGTACTATATACATTGCATAATTTAAACCATATTATTGGCAATATATTTCAAGTTATATGAGTTTATTTGCAAAAACAGAATGTTTTTATTCATTTTCATAAATCATGTTTTTTTAGTTATTATTATTTAATCAAAACAATCCAGCTGCAGTTTGACTGATATTAATTGGAATACAGGATAAAAAAGAAAATCATGATTTTTTTAACATTTTTAGAGTTATTTGTACTCTTCATTTTCATATTGTACATCTAATTTTACTTGCATACATACTGTACTACTCATGTAAAGCAATATATATATATATATATATATATATATATATATATATATATATATATAGCAAATCTCAGCTCTGTGATTGTTTATACTGTTGCAAGATCTAAAGTATATTATTGCAAAGCGCTTATATATATTCATTTGAGGATGTTTTTTTATGCTTAACTGATTGTAAAGCAGCCTTCTGAAGAGTCCTGATGCAGAGTCAGACTATCAGAGATACAGAGCGCACGTCTCTCTGGGAGAAGAGTCCTGTCAGAGACTGGCGGGCGCTCACAGAGATGATGTCTTTTTTCTTGGCAGGCTGTGGTTGAGACATTAGGAATACTTTAGCACTGTAATCGTAGCTTTGAGTGGTATTTACTGCTATTAAAGCCCTGGTGTGTGCCAACCCACGGACCTTACTGAGTGAGAAAGATCCTTTTATCAACTCCTGCTTGAGTGCTGCTTTCATCCACGGGTCTTTCTGAGAGGAAAATCTGACGATCAGCAGACAGATAGAAGAGAGTCTTGAATATAAAGGTCTTGTTGGGGTCACAAGCCAGCTAGTGTAATCTTCATTGAGGTCAAGCTGGTCAGCTGCAACAAACACAGATCTGAATTAAAACTAAGTGTACATTTATATAGCTTGGGTATAACTTAGTGCATCTGCACACAGACTCGAAGTTACAATAATTGTAATAAGCAATGTGCTACTGTTAAGCAATTTTGAAGCTGAATAATCAGATTTATTGTCATTCATTTGAGCAGAGTTTCTGAATCTGCTTTTATGATGCATCTTACAAGTTCTCAGACTTCATAAGTAGCCGCTTGCCGCATTCTAGCTTGTTTCGTGTTGATGGAAAGATGTTTTGAGTCCAACTGGGTCAGAATGATTTTCAGCTCATAAAATGTTTTGTGGAGTTGGCACTTTTTTATTCCATTAGTTAGATTCTGATATTAGATGCTAGATTTTGAAGTCTCAGGGATTCTGTGTGTGTTTAGGGTTCTTTTAGGTCATACTTTGCTCTTGGATGATTTAGGAGGTCAGATTCATTCATAGTATATCATAATTCACTCATTTTACAACTTACAATTTGTCTCATTTTGTCTAAAACAAAGATTTGACCACAAATTTGTATGTTAGGAATAAACTCAAACACAATGATTGAATACACAAACTGTATAAAAATGTATATGTAATATGTACTGTATGTAAAAGGTAAACAGGTAAATCAATGACAGTTACATGGTTGAAGATTTAGGCTTGTCACGAGACACCAAAAGAGTGCTGTTTCATGGAAAATGCCATAAGCCGCTCACCCTTAGTCAACATTATCATCTAATATATCTATTACTCATCTAAAACAGTGAAGGGAGTGTCTTTTTAACTAATGTCCACTGAGAAAACCCCTTTAGTCTTGCTGCAGGACTGTTCTGAAATCAGAGCTCACAGCAACTCAACATGTGACCTCGGCCATGAAAACAAGGCTGTTTGTTATTTGACTTTGTGTGTGTGTGGTGTTTTTGATTCTAACATATTTTCTCTTATCCCAGCTGATATTGTGCAGAGACAACTAGGCTGTAGCAGGTCAAGTGGAATAAAAAGACAGTCTTCACCTTTAAAGGCAGCTAGTGTTAGACACCTCTTGTTTAGACCAGCACGCTCATGGGCAAATGCATTTGCTATTTAAACAACGTGGCACAGGACGGGAAAATGAGAACTGCGTTGAGCTGAAACTAGCAAAAACACTTGCGCTGCACCTTGCACCGCATTGCGCCGGGTGTATGATAGGGCCCTTCATGTTTTATCAATTCAAATCATCTCATTTTTAGTCACAGTGATTTTAACACATTTAATCATTGTACTGGGTTCCGTTGTTTCTTGGTATCATTTTCAGGCTTTATCCAGCAGTCTTTTTTCTTCAGTGTAGCTTGTGAATTAGTTTGCATTAGTGTGGTTACCATAGCAGTCACAATGCAAGTTTATTGCTTGTAAAAGGTCAGTCAGGTTTGCCATGAGTAATTTATCTGAGAAACAACAGGATAACCCTTGTTCCAAAACATAAGACTGACCTTGATTGAAACAAGTCATTTAGAGATTTGCTTCAAAAATAATGTTGTAGAGATTCACTTTCACCCTTTAAAAATGACCTCATGAGCTTGACTAAAGCCCTGCACAGATGGCTCTGTTTATAAGTGAATCGTGCTGTATGTCTACCTCATCTTACGCACATATTATGCAATGTGTCCCTAAATCTACCATTGAAATGTCAGACATTAGATTTCTTAGACCCCCCCGATATGAGTCATATGTTGGCTTACTGTCTAACATTTCTCATTGGGCTGCAGGAAGGTGACTTGTATCTGTAAAAATGCAGTAGTTTTTCTATGAATCCTTTGATGGAAACGCTGTGGTAGCACCCTCTCTGCAGTACTGTCTCTTATAGGATAGAGGGGGATTTTAATATGCATTTACTCAGATCACTACATTAAAAGGGCTTGTTTTAATCAGTGGGCTATTATGATCTGTGTTCTTCTGTATTATGTCTTTTTTTGTTTAGTCTGATTGTTGGGTTGTTTGTGGATATTACAGGGTTAAACTTCCAAAGCAAAGGATTGCTTAACAATACTATTAGCCAGACCAACAATACTATTAGTTTCCCAAACTGTGGTTCATGAATCCCTGAGGGTTTGTGACGGGAGAACTGTAGGGGTTGGTGAGTTGATAAAAGCTAATTCATTAAAACAAATGTAACAAGTTTAAATGCAAATAAACCTGAAATGGCAATGTAGCTTAGATGATTATCAAATCAAAGACTGTAATTTAATTAAAGCATATTTACTAACAGCTTGCGCCAGCACAAACCCTTAAGTACACTTTATTTAAACATTTGCGTTATTTTCAACATTTATGCTATGCTTATGCTTATTTATGCTTATGGTGCTCAGAAACCAATTTCACATGAACAAAATTAATTAAACATCACGAAAAATGGACTCCTAAAAGGATAAAGCTACAGTATGGTGGATAGAATAGATTACATAATTTGCTCTTGAAAGAATTTAATGAGAAATATTTGTCTCTTACTTCAGACTGCAGACTCTGGCAAATCTAAGCAGTTTTGAGAGGTCTTAAGAAACTTAGGAAACTAAGGTCTTTTCTCCATTTGCTCTCAAGTGAATCACATTATTGTCTAGAATGAACAACTGAGATATTAAAGAGATTGAGTTTGTGGTTGTCTTCTTTCTTCGAGTTCATGTTGTAGTGATTTTCGTATCATGGTTACCACAGTTACCTCATTCAGCTGTGATTGTGCTTGATGCAATGAGTAGCCTCATTTGATCTCTCAGTTTGATTGTCTTCATGTTTAATCATCTGAAGAGAAGGGAAGGCCGTTTTTGCGAGTGGTGTGCAGGCCACACAGAGTGAGCCAAGTTTTGAGCCCGCTATTACAGGATCAGTCAGTGTGCTTTTGTTAGCCAGATGCTGTGAATTAATCACTGAGGCTGTTTTTCCTGTGAAGAGGGGGTGATTTCCCCCCCTGTACGGGCTTTACAGAACCCCCTCTGAGAATTTAGCTCTGGTTAAAAATAGAGAGAATGATCCTAATGAACAAAGAAACTTCACTGAAGTTGTGTTCGTTGAGTTATAAAGAAAGTATGATTTTCAGACAATATCTCTATGTTTGCTTGAGTATCAAAATAAGGTTGAATAGGCACATACAGTATCTTAAAGTCTTAACATCATAAAAGATATTAACATATTTGACTAATTTCTGTAATTTTATTATGTTCACTTGTTATCCAACAGCTTCCCGAAAGTCTTGGCTTCTGAATATATACAGTTCTAATTTCAGTTTGGAGGACACAATTCATACACATTATATACACTTTTTTAATGACAGCCTCAAGTATGATAACTAGCCCATCTTCTTTATATATATAAATGCATACTTCTACTGTAATGTAATGAATTTAGTTGTTTGGTAAAGTGATGTAATGTGCAGCCTGCTGACTTTATAACATGAGCCTGATAACATTCTCTATTGTGCATTTAATTTGTCTACTGTCCTTTTTGTAATGTCAATTGTTCATTGGAAGAATAAGGCCATTATTTGTCAAACATGTGTACATGGAGCGTTTAGAGTGAACACTGGTGCCAGACAATATGTCGATGACATCAGTGTTACATCATAGCGAGCTCATAACTACTGTATGTCATAATACTGTAATATCAGTCCTGTTGTGCTTCAGACAACAACATTTACAGTGTTTGCGAAACAGAACTGTGTTGATATTCTGGTTCTAGAGTTTGTTATAAAGATGTAAGTTCAATTTAAATCCGAAACATGTCAAATTAATTCAGTAGAAAGACTCCATTTAAAGTGTTTTGAAGATTAGTTTGGTTTTAGGTGTGCTTTTTTTGTATTTGTTTTTTGTGACTTTAAGACTGAAGACTGAAGGGAATGCACATTTGTTAATTTAGCCAGTCTTAATCTTAGAAATTATTTTCCATTTGGTGTAACACAATATTGTCTGATTCAGTGAGTTTGACTTGATTAGAACCAGTTCATTTAGATGCTACCACATACCGCATGTTTTACTTGATAAAAAAACACTACCGTTCAAAAGTGTTGGTGGAGTTTTTCTTTATAATGCATTAAAACCTATATTCAGCATTGACTGACACATCAAAGTGATCGAAGAAAAGACTTTCACAATCTAACAAAAGATCTTATTTCAAATAGATGCTGTTCTTTTGAACTTTCTATTCATCAAAGTATCCTGTTTCCACAAAAATATTAAGCAGTACAACATTAATAATAATTAGAAATGTTTATTGATCAGCAGATCAGCATATTAGAATGATTTCTGAAGGATCATGTGACACTGAAGACTGGAGTGATGAACACTACACTTTTTTCCTGCTTTGCAAGCAGATGCAAATCTGTTTTTTCTAAATGTGATGTTTGTTTTCTCTTCAGGTCAGTAAGTTTTAAAAATCTATCAGTCAATAGTTTTGAATGTTTTCTACTGTTTTAGCAGTCATGTTTGTCTGCATTGTGGTCACAGGCCTGTTCTGCTGCTGACTCTTAATGAATCTAAATGAACAGTAGCTGCTCACCCTTCAGCAGACGCTTGAAAACAGCTTGGGTCCTGTGCAGCCGCCAGACAAACACACACTCTTTATTCACTCTCAGAGCAGAGCCTGGCACGAGCCTGCAGGACCTTCCACTCCTCTCTTCTGTCTGTCCATCCAGGGTCCCGCGGGGTCGTTTAGGGGCTTTGAGGTCTCTGTGACAGGCTGTTCTCTCAGATAATTAGCCATAGCAGGGAAGAATATCAACTCTAGCTGGAGGGGAGAGAGAAAGGCTAGGGATTTTATCGTTGAAGTGCTGAAATTATTAAACAAATATATAATAAAAATAAAACAAAAAGCACATAACAACATTTAAATGTAAAGTTATTAAAATGAAAACTAAAAATATAATATAAATTGAAAGCTATATATGAATAAAAACTTTTGATAGTTTAGAAATAATGAAAACAAATTCAAAATATATAGTATACTGTATAATATAGTAGATAATTAATATCAAAGTCAAACACGCACAGTATCAGGTCTTCCTTCAAGGCTTTAACCAGACTGCCATACAATGTCTTACAACAACTGTGACTCAAATATATTGATATTTTATAATTATATTTTAATATCCAATTTAAAAATAATAATGAGAACAACTGATATTATAATTAATAGTGTTCTGGTTTTGAACAAAATGAGATCTGAGTTCAGTGAAACAAGTGAAACAAAGTTCCTTGGAGGTCAGTCTACTTTTTAGGAAACTCAAAACGGATTTCAGTTTGATTGTTTTAAAGAGAAGTGTGAACTTAAGATTTAGTTGCCACTTTGGACATTTCGACATTTACTTGACGAGACAAGTAAATGTAAATCAGTGTAAGAATATCACAGACACTTTTGCCCTGAATGTAGACATATAATATATCAACAATTATCTCTTGTCCAATAAGTTAAAAATAATCATATCAATGCGCACCAATGCTGTAAACCTGCCACACTGAAAACAAGGTAACCTAAAAATAACTTAAGTCTAACTTAACTTGTTTTATTCAAGTCAAAAATATATTTAACATCCCTAAAATGTATTCCAACAAAACAAATGTTTATAATTTCTAGTACTAATAGTACTTCCTGTTGATTTCAGTAACCTATCACACTCTCTGATAGCAAGCAGCAAACCTAAGAGACCCTCATAAAATCTAAGGGTCCAGTTTAGCCCGTTTTATGGCTGTTTTATAGCCCTGAAAGACCTGCGCGATCAGTAGATGTGATGAGGATCTGTGTACTGATTATCTCAGAGTGCCACACATTGTTGATTGGCTCTATTGTCTCATGTATTGTGTCACTTACTGTATTGAGCGTGAGGAGATGATGTCGCAGGCCGGTCTGGCATCTTCATCAGTGAACAGTGACTGCTCAGACTGGATGCTGGGCTCTGTGCCCTCGTCATTGTCATGCAGTGCATTATGGGAGCTCTCAGGATGACAGCGTCGGCCAAGCTGACAGCTGCGAGAAACTCCAGCGTGGCCCGAGCTCCGTGCACAGATGGTGTGGAAGTGTGTGTGGGTGTTTTCTTTGGCCAGGCCAATTGTTTATGAATCCAGATGTTATTCTGACTGTTCAAAAGCATCAGAGTACTTAATTACTCCAAAAGAGAGAGATGAAGAAAAGTGCGAATACGATTGTTGAATAACTGGTTTGTACAGATCCAGCTTGACAAATGCAAGTTCCTGTCATTTGATCTTAGGGAGGTTTGTTTTGTGCCGTTTCAGTATCCTGATATTTGATGTCCTTGTGCTCGCATTGCAGCATGAGGGAAACAAGGTTTCCCTCATACTGCAGTTTGAGTTATAGTTGGTTCCTAGTCTCACACAGCCAGACTTTAGAAGTCTGCTTCACATTGCAACTTATTCTAGTCAAGAACTGTCTACTTAGACAGCAAGAGCGTATCTGTGGGACATGGAAGGCAAACAACATGCTGCTTGCTTTTAAAAATGTCATTTGACATATATTTGTGACCAAGGATATCTTGTTTAAATGAAACTAAACTGATTCGACCTTGAGGTCGTGACTCACATGGGGTTGCCAGACATGCAAATTTCTATGAAAAGTAGCTTATTCTGTTTAGAAATGAGTAAGTGTTGTCACAATGCCAACATTTTGTTAGTTGGTACCAGTACCAGTAATGTCATAGTTCTCAGGACCATTTTTGGTACCGAGAAAAACCAGCAAAAAAGGTTGTGATTTATTTATTTATTTATTGTCTATCGGTTTGCATTTAAGCTACAAGAATGAATGCAGTATAAAATTTTCTTTTGTCCTTTCTTTCAAATTCAGTTTCACATTTAAACACTTGTATCAATCCAGAAACTTTCCAGTGTGTGCTAAGTTGCATGAAGAAATTACTGTCTGTCTGTTATTTACATTCTATTTATGCTTTGTTTGTTATAATGGAAGGATTTGTGAGCTTAGTATATTGTTACTAACTAACTAAACTCTTCGGGTTGGCCATTGCACTCATGCACTCAATAGACATGTCTGTGATTGGCTGCATTGCTTAGCACTTCAAAACATGTTGCAAATAGGAACCTTTGATGCCCTTCCCAGAGTGCTTACACTGGAGCTGCACATCAGCAGGTATTGAACTGAATTGGTACTACCAGTTCTGCAGAAAAGCTGGTATCATTAGGGGCTTTCGCACTGGAGAAACCTTTTCATAGTTTCTTTAACTATTGGCGAAAGTTCCCTGTTTTTGGCATGTTCACACGTAACTAGAAACTTATTTAGTTCTAGGAACTCTGTTTGGGAGGAACTAATTTAGCTCCTACTTCAGAGTAGGGTCTTAAACAGTTCTGTAGGAACTACCAGTGACGTACATGTACGCTGATTGGCCAAACGCATACGAAACACAGGCTGCCCGGCATAAATATATTTACTCAACAATAATGGCATTTACCTGTTGTATTCTTTTCTCATATGTAAAAGTGTAAGTTGTCATGGGGATTTAGTCAGATTTTCAAGCTCTTTTAATCGTGTAAATTGCACGTTTGACTGGATGTTTACGTTTGTAAATGCCGCAAATAAAGACGTCGCTGTTGGCCGCTTCAGAGTTCCTGCTGCCAGTGCGAATGCCACCAGGACAATGGCCCAAGGAAGAAACTAGTTCTCTAGGAACGACACTTGGCTAGATCCTAGAACTAAGTTCCTAGAACTATGTGCTCCAAAAGTGCCTATTTTGTTATCAGAATTTCAGAACTGTTTTCGCAAAAAAGTACGGGTACTTTCGACAACACATTAGTGCTGATAAGTCAATTACAAATAAAACAGACTAAGCTGTAATGTAAGATGTATTGCTATATATTGATATGTAAGTACAGCAGTGATAAGTGTAATATTTCTGGGACGTGGGTGAGTGTGCAGGGCTGCAATAATTTTGGAACCTGAAAAATGGGATATGGACCAAATATTGTTACAATTCGTAGCAGCCTAGGAACTTTAAACACTTTGTTTCTCAGCAGAGTGATAGAATCCTGTGTGTGAGGGGAGGAGGAGGACAGAGGAGAGAGGAAAATGTTTTAAAGGGGATCATGGGGTTAGACGAATTGTCAGTATGGTTATGATAGTATGTCCTTTTAGCAGTGGAGACATTAGCAGAGAAGGAAGAGAGGAGTGACTGATACGCTTTAAGGTCAGTAGGATTTTTGGATTTGCACCAAACCCTTTCAGCAGATCTGAGCTTAGAACGATGTTTGCGGAGAACAACAGACAGCCAAAGGGCAGAAGGGTGGTACGGGCTGGCCTGGAAGACAAGGGGCAAACAGTGTCTAAACAAGATGTAATAGTGGAGCAGAAAGTATCCGTAGCACTGTTAGCATCAAGAGATGCTAACTGTTTAGGATCAGGAAGCACAAATCAAACCATAGCAGATAGCCGGGAGGGTGAGAGTGAGCCTAGGTTACGTCAAAAGATGACATGTGGAGGGGTATGTGTTGTGTCAGGAACCATGTTGAGGTTACGAGTGAAGAGGAAGGGAGGTGTGCAGTGGAGTAACCAGTACATGATCAGTGGAGCAGTGCTGTGTTTAAACAAGGTCCAGTTGGTTGCCTGATTTGTGAGTAGCCATAGTTAACTCTCTCTTGAGATTAAAAGAGGCAAGCAGAGTGTGAAAGTCTGCAGCCTGAGGTTTATTTAGGTGGATGTTTAAGTCTCCAAGCAAAAGTAGGGTAGTACCATCCTCAGGAAAAGTTGAGAGCAGCACATCTAATTCATCCAAGAAGTTACCTTGTGGTCCTGGGGGTCGATAAACAACTACAAAATGAATGGGTAATAGTTACTGAATGGGATTCAAAGGAGCTGTTAATACCCAGAAAAGGTAAAGGAATACATTTCCAATCATTAGAGATCATTAGCAGACCAGTACCTCCACCTCTTCCAGTCAGACGGGGAGTGTGGGAAAATTATAAATTATTGGAGAATGCTGCAGTAGTGTCGTCCTGTTTGATCCACATCTCTGTCAGGGCCATGAGGTTTAATCTTGAATGACTAGTAATAGATGTAATGAAATCTGCTTTGTTTACTCCAAAGACCAACAGAAAAAGAAAGAAGTGTATTAGCAGACATAGGCAAAGTACGCAGGATTGTGCTGCCTATAGTGTGTGATGCGTGGTTTGTGAGTGATAGTGATAGTAGTGATATGGAAACACATAAGACTTGATCATAAAAACTGAAACAGAAAAGAAGCAAGGTGTAAAAAAAGGACGAATCAAAAGTGATACTTATGTCCCTTGCCGGTGTCCCTGCACAGTGGAGTCGATGGTCTTTACACTCTGCCGCGACTGTTGCTGCGGTATACTAACCTTTTTTAAACCCGTTTGACAAAACGGAAATTGAATTCAGCTGAACACACTTTACTGTTTATCACAACAAAGGGCTAAAAAAAGTGCATGACACTTACAAGGTATGCGATACAGTACGAGACCAAATGCAACTTCAGCAAGTCTCAACACAGTAAACAAAACAAGTGTGTCCTAGCAATGGCAACTGCGCTAAACACTAATGAGATAAGAAATAAATACACTTACGATTGGCTTTTAACTTCTGCTGATTGACTTCAGCACATCTCAACACAGTTTGGTGTTGCCTATTAATTAATTAATGTATTTATTTATTTATTTGTATTGATTTAATACCAATTTCTAAATATATTTTTAATTTATTATTTGTGTATACAATTTTAACATTTCAAGCTAACTTAAATTGACATTAATGTATTATAAACAAAAAATGAATTAACTGTGAACAAAATGTGTTTATAAATTTGACTACTGTTAACAAATCAAACGCTGTCTCTCTCTCCATCTTGTTCCGGTAGTGTCTGTCTTTGTATGTCTTCCTGCATGTGTAATGAGCAGATGGATGTGATGTGTCATGAGACGGGGTTAATAGGTCCTGAGTGTGAATTGGCAGTGTGTTTTGCTCTGTCGGAGTGTGGCGGTCAGATCTCAGGGGGATTTTGTAGAACCCTTTACAGCACACACAAACCTCAGGGCCAGACACTTGTCATGTCTGATATTTGTCTCAGCAAACACAAAGAAGTGACTGATGTTTTGAGTTCCCCAGCAGAATCTTATTAGAGTTTTAGACATACTCACCAACTGCTTGTTACAGTATGTTGACATGAGAAAGCCAACATACAGAAATGTTCTGAGCTACCTCTAAGAACACCCTGGCAACCACCCAGAACACCCTAATAACTACACACCTGTCAACTAATGTCATAAAATGAAATTTTCTTGTCAAACTTTTTTTTTTTTTTATCTATTTAGTTAATCATAGTTGTGGTCTTCTTAGAAAGTTCTGGCAGGGTCTTAAGAATTTTGGGTCACATTTATGTAGTTTTGTTGAGCTCTTACAATGATAAACAGCACAGACATTGTCAAAATTAAAAGGTTTGTGTTTAGCTAATATGTATTCTTTTAGTCTATAAAAAAGACAGTTGATGTCTCACATTTTGCTGTGGGCGTTACTCAAGACTGAGGTCACATGGTGCGTTCTGACAAACAGCATCTGTACAGGACAAATCACATGTGTACAGCAGACTCGGGACAGAAGCACAAGTCTTTAAGCGCAGTAGTAAAAAAGTAACATGATGGATTTTATATGACTGGAATCAGTTTATGATGTTTTTTCTCAGCTGTGTTGTTGTCTGTTGGTTTATAGTGTTTATGTTTGTGGTTGCTGTTAGTAATAGTGATGCTTTAGCTTTTCATATTATTAGTGTGGTGAGACACCCGAGACTGATTGATCATAATCCACCAGCCCACCCTTTTACAACTCACTGCTCCCTTACACACATCTCTCACTTACTCTTCTTTCTTTCTTTTGGGACAAGTGACTTAAGTCAAGTCAAGTCACCTTTATTTATATAGTGCTTTAAACAAAACAGATTGTGTCAAAGCAACTGAACAACATTAATTAGAAAAACAGTGTGTCAATTATGCAAAACTTAAATAGATAAGTACCTGGAAAAGCTGCTTCGATAGCAGATCTGCGCATAGCTGCATTAAGTTCCAAGCTGCGTCTAGTATTATTTGTTGATGGATCTGATAAAGGCTGTAAGACAAACTGAACTCAATGCTCTTTGTATGAGAGCACAAACAAGTACTTTTACTACGTAGTAGAAGTGCACTAATTGAAACACGGTCGTATACATACAGGAAACTGTTTTAATTTTCCACCCTTCCAGCATAATTACCCCCAACCTTAATAACATAATTAAAACATCATTTTCAACATCATTAAGGGACCGTGTACAGTCATTATCACAATGATCAGGACCTCAACACGAACTAAATTACCAAGAAATTACTCCACTTATTACATGACTTCTTGCAAAATGGATGTGATAAACTGATTTAAAGTTAATGATCACAAAAGTGATAAAAGAGACATTAAACTAGCACAAATTTGTAGGACATTCGTCACCTGTGAGGATTATATTATACAGTTTGACTGGAGAATGACCAATCAGAATCATATTTCTGACAGATGTGTAGTGAGATATATCACCTGGAAAGGGAATAAAGCTTAACTGGACAGTATTTAAAGGATTACACTCTGATAACCCATCACAGACTGTTTTACCCTGAATCTGCTGTAATCTTCTCACTGAGCACAAAACTCTCAAACTGCATATGAATAAGGACCAACGGGTTTTATCTGATTGAGTTTATTATTTATACGCAGTAATCACTCAAGTTTTGCCAGGAAGAGTTTTCAGCATTATCATCTTTTAATTTACAAAAGCACAATTCCAAAGTACTCCTACTTTTCCTTTGTCTGACTGTTTATTTGAATGAACATCCAACAGTTATTAGGATATTTCACACAAAAATTAACATTCAATCATCTTTTACTCTCTACCTGAGATAGTTTTTAGAAATCTTAGCATTGTAGTTTTATTTTTCTCCTTAAGTCAATGAACTCAGAACATTTTTCAAAATATCTTCTTTTGTGTTCAACAGAAGAAAGAACGTCATTCATGTTCGGAAAGATACAAGGGTGTAAAGATGACATGAATTGTAATTTTCAGGTGATCTATCTTTTTTTTTCTCAAAATTATATTAACCCTACAAAGCCTGACATGAAATTTGCATGTGGTTTTTATGGCTCAT
Source organism: Cyprinus carpio (assembly GCF_018340385.1). Classification (NCBI taxonomy): domain Eukaryota; kingdom Metazoa; phylum Chordata; class Actinopteri; order Cypriniformes; family Cyprinidae; genus Cyprinus; species Cyprinus carpio. The sequence continues at coordinate 164,350 of NW_024879273.1, read as the reverse complement.
ATAGCATGATAGTCACACTCAAGGATAGTCATACTCAAGGAGGAAAAAAACACCTCAATTTTCCAAAATGAGGTCCAAATTGAGCAAATATTTTTGATCATGTTAATGTTTTAGAGGCAATAGCGATGTTTATCAAAAATGACACATAGAATCATATATGATTATAGTGTTAAAATGCTACATTTTTAATTTACAAGATGATAACTGTACACCCCTGACATATAAAATTATCATGAGGTCATGTGATGAGCATACCTGCAAATAATAAATGCAAAAAAAAAAAACATTGTGGCCAGTATACTGTACAGTAGATATTGTACAGTATTCACTAAGTAGTAAGCTAGTTTTCCATTGTCTGTTTTGGGGTGAAGCGGACAGCGGGGGTCTGAGATTACACTGCTAATCCGCTAGCAGATGGGGGACACCTGGGTAGCCCCGCAGAATCGGACAGATTACGGAAACATGTTGCGCTAATTAGGGGACGACACTCGCCACCTGGCTAAATCTGTGAGGAGCGCTTGTTCTTTGGACCGAAACACAGAAAAAGAGATAATTTCCTTTGTGAGGTCTCGTCTGTTTGCCGTCGCTGACTTCCCTGCTGGCAGATTCTGACTTCACTCTGTACAGATGTTACTGATACATACAACTGTTGACCAGTTTCTTGAAAACATTAGTGAGAAACATCAAGTGTTTATGCAGAAATGCTTTTAGCCATTAATCTGTAAGTAGGGATATCGTTTATTTAAGCCTATAAAGAGCTGGAGGACTTTTGTACCAGACGGCGACTTTCTGTGCCAAATTCTTGATACACTGACCAATTTCCCCACGAAACTACTGACAAACCTGTTGATTATATATATATCTATGACAGTTTGGTACATACCTCGACAGTTCAGTATGATTTCAGTACAGCAGGAGGAATAAAAGCTAATTGCTTTTTCTTTAAATAAATTCAGTTACAAATAAAACTTTCTTAGGGATAAAAATCTTCCTCAGCTTCTGCTCTTAACTACAGGGAGCACTTTTACATTACTATAAGGTTACAATTAACATCAGAGCCCAAAATTAAATTCAATTACTATTTATTTTTAACCAAAATAATCAACATTCAAATAAAAAAAATTGTATGCAAACATGTAAATTGCACATAATGCAGTTCTGGTCAAATTAAAAGTAAACTTTGTAAAATTTCCAGGATTTTTTGGAATATTCCAGGGATTCTGGAAATTTTCCACCCCTTTGCAACCCTAATGTAGTTTTTAAATTAACTTCTGATTTATACACTCTCTATTTGTTGTTGAAATATAAACATTAACACAGTGGCTGTCATAACTTGTTTCATAACAGGTTTATTTAAACATACATTAAATAATTAAGATGTTACTAACATATAAAGTAAAATATAGTAAGTATACAGTCTGAAATATATATATCTCAAAATGCTCCTCTCTAGACTTAATTTCTCAAGCAAATAATGAGCTGTAGATTCTGACGACTTGCCTGAGGTACATGAAATGTTACGTGACATTTTGTTTACAAGCTTTTAATGACGTCTTCCAATAATTGAAACACTGATTGAGTGATGCATGATTTGTTAATTTATGTTTATTTCATGTTAAAACTAGTAATAAAGAGGAAGGGATGATTGTGCTTTTTCGCTACAACTGAAGCTTTGATACAGTGATCTGTCGCTCCACATCAAAGAGCACCAACCCCCCCCCCCCCCCAAAAATACTGTGATTTACCACTGGTGATATTTATTACTATGAAAAACATTTTTTTCTGTCACTTTTAGTCTGTAGCCCAGACTAATAGGGTTTTTGGTCCACTGGAAGAGACAGTCTGGACGCCACCAGACAGAGAAATGTGAAAAGAGTGATCACATGCCTGACTGAGAGGAAAGAGCAGAGAGATTTGAGTCTGAGCAACTGCTCTCTTCCTCTTTATGCTTAGAAACTCTTCAGATCCAAGACTCACACCAGACAGAGACTTGTGCTTTATGGTTAACAAATCCAGTGATTCTGAGACAAGAAAGGGGAACTGAAACTGTCATTGAAGGACTTTGTTTAGAGGTGATGACACCTGTCCAGCCTCAGGTATTCACACACTTCATAACTTTAAAGTGTAATGTTTAATGTGATCTCCATCATAGCAGTGCCCTGTTAAAGCCGTAACATACTGTCGGTTCACTACAGATGCATATCAAACAACGTACACCTCTGCTTGAAACTAGAAACGTTCAGGCAGGTGTGTTTGGGAAGGCTGGAGCTGAATTTAGCAAGACATTGGCCCTCCAGAAGTAGACTAAAGTCACGATTCTCCAAATAGACCAGAGATCGGTCTAAACTGGGACTAAAACAGAAGTAATTCTTAGTTAGGAAACTTCATGCTTTGGTATAAGGCTTATTTATCCTTTTTGTGTGTCCTATTATGACTCACATGATGACAAGCTAGAGATTCACCCCTCTTCTTCAGGGAAATCTCTTGCGGTAATGCCTGTTATTGGATCGTAAAGCATTTCTTTCTAGCAAGCCAAATACCTTACAAATGACAGGTGCTTTATCTCATTTGATTATTTTTCTCTCTTAATTTGGAACCTGTTTTGTACCAACCTAAAGGCATACATGCATGCAAAGGCAGCTTCATCTTTATAGAACCTGAGCCAAAAAATTAAACAAGCAAAAAAAATTAAAATTCTGTTTGGATGAGCCACATTCAAAGTTGATGTTTTAAAAAAGCAACATTAATAACTAAAATAATGCATTGCAAAAACTCTTGAATAACATGTTCTTTCTTGACTTGCACTGTAAAGAATGTCAACCTAATATAGAGCACCGATAGCCACACAGATATCTACCATGGTCTAAAAAGCATAACAAAATTGCACATTTTTTCACAGTTGCATGGTACATTACTTCATTTAAACTGTAAGGTTTGTTTCTTCTCATGTCCTTTAGAGCAAATCCTGCACACACTATGAAGTGATGATGATGGTTTCCCCCTTTTTTATTCATGCTCAAGCTGTGCTAGTTTTGGGAGAGCTGTGTTTAGTGGTGTTTGGTTCAGGGCGGGGTGGATGTGTAGGTGCTTATTTGGATTTTTGAACTGTCAGGATGTTTGAAATCGTCCTGTCGGAGCCACTCAAACACAGGTAATCAAAGTACTGCCAGAACTCAGTTTCTAGGGTCAAACTGACCATTACTACAAGAAGACATAAATGTGCTAACCAAGCAGTTGTTCCTGGAAACTTTTTTCCCCATATGAGTGTATTTTCCATCTTAGAGTCATATTCTTTGGTGGTAAATATGGTTGTAATGACTCAGACGTGGTGGTATATTTAGTTTTTGGCACTTAAGTTCAGATGTTAAAATATCTTTTTCAATACTTTTAAACAAATTGTTTTGCAAAGCCAATTTATTTTTATTTATTTTTTATTGTCAGTATAAAGTCTGGTCCACATTGCAACTTATTCTGATCAAGAAACACCCACTCGGACAGGAAAAGAATATCTGATTGTTATGTCAAATAACCAACCGTGTTTTTAAGTTGTGTTCAAGAGAAAATAAATCCAAAATCAGTGATACTCAAATGATTAGACTATTGAGTTTATTCTATCCAAATGATTGTACAGACAACAATAAAAAGGGGTCACACTTTAGTCGGGGACCAATTCTCACAATTAACTATGACCTTTTAACTATATGTTACCCTGGGCCACAAAACCAGTCATAAAGGTAAATTTTTCGAAAATGAGATTTATACAACATCTGAAATAATAGCTGAATAAATAAGCTTTCCATTGATGTATGGTTTGTTAGGATAGGATAACATTTGGCTGAGATACAACTATTTGAATATCTGGAATCCTGAGGGCACAAAAAAATGCAAATATTGAGAAAATCACCTTTAAAGATGTCCAAATTAAGTTCTTAGCAATGCATATTACTGATCAAAAATTAAGTTTTGATATATTTATGGTAAGAAATTTGCAAAATATCTTCATGGAACATGATCTTTACTTAATATCCTAATGATTTTTGGCATAAAAAAAATCGATAATTTTGACCCACACAATCACAAATTGACTATTGCTAAAAATATACCCAAGCGACTTAAGACTGGTTTTGTGGTCCGGGGTCACATATGCTTATTAATAGTTAGAAGGATAATAGTGGGTTGGATTAAGTGATCTAGAATATGTTCATGCAGAATAAGGTATTAATACATGCTTAGTATGTTATTATGAATGGTAATTAGTATCTAGTTAATAGTGAGAATTGGTCCCAAGTTTGTAATCAGATTTTCTATCCACTTAAACCTAATAAATAGTCCTGGATATGTCACAGATATAGAAACCTTTGTATCTTCCGACAGACTGGAATGAGTGGGTTGAGCCCAGCTCTTGTTTTGGTGTGTAATATGCTTCAGACGGTCAGTGAGCGGGCGGTGGGTGGTCTGTCTCAGACGATCTCTGCCTGGCTCTACTTGTCTAATTATCCATCTGCATTTGAAAATATAATTAACTGCATCAAATATAACAAATAATCTGCCCTGTCTGGATATGTTGTTTCACCAGGAGTCTATATTGTGTGCCTCTGAAACATTAAAGATAGATCAAGGTGTTACTTCGGTGTGGGTTGGGCCGCTTGTTTTGTAAAACTTGAACTTGGCATGAACTGGCATGATTGATCAACTCTGCAAGCATGTGTATTTGTTCAGCATATGGGTTTGCCTATCAAATACTGCTCCGTAGATCTGCAGATCTTTATTTCATTTGTCAGACATCTGGCCATGCAGATTAGATTTAGGTTTCTCTGTTGTCATAGCAATATCATATTACACAGCCTTCATCAGCATGTCTGTCCACAAGCACCGAACCAGAAACTTTATGTTTTGCTTTTCAAAGAGAGATAAGGGGAAACTCCCCTAGTTAAAAAGAAATATACTAAAATGTATCTGAAGTACATTTAATTCATGCTAAGTATACTACAAATACATTTATATATTTATGTACTTAATAAAAATACCCTGCAATTGGTAATTTTAGTATGCTAAACTTGTATACTTAAAGTCTGCTAGATTGGAACAACTAATGTTGTGCTTAACGCACTTTAATTGTGTGGAAGTAGTGCTGAAGTCTGACTAAAGATATACTTAAGTATATACTTAAGTATATTTCACTGTGCTACAGTGGACCTATTGCAAGCAGGTACTCTTTATTACAAGGGGTTACTTCAAATAGAAATGTTGAGTGAATCTGGGTAATTTAGGCCATGTAAAAAAAAAAAAAAAAAGTTATGGCCCAAACCTACAGTACCTTAGCAACTTTTCCGTCCACCATATGCAGGCACTTTTTCTCTGTTCTAATAGATGCATATGGGAAAATCATATCATATATGGTTTATCACATAATGATTACCTAATATTTATGAGTGACATGTATTGCACAGTTAGCTTAATGACTCGTGAGTAAATGCTTGAGAGGTCTGGTTTCAGTGAGGATTCTGCCTATACAGTCAAACAGTTCAATTTAGGTTTTAGAACAGAGCTAATGTCTTCATATTAAAGAAGCACTGATAAAAACAGTGTTCAAAACCATTACGATGGCTTGCCTTTGTGTGTATAGATCAGATTTGAAGTGTTGGGTTTCCCTCATGGCCAACAGCTGCTGTGTTGAGGCTGGAAAACACAACAGAGCCTCTCTGTGTGCATATAACACTGCTCTGGAAACCTACAGAGAAAAACAACAAGAGCAGCCCACGTCTACACACACAGATAAACTGTACAGGTTTTTCCAAATGAAGATGTCATGTAACAGCAGTGGGTTAGTGTTCGCATCAGCACACGGTTGGAGAGGGAGGCGTGTGCTTGTGTTGGGGCGGGTGGGGTACGGATGGGGCTCTGGTGACTGCAGTATTTTGGGGGAGTTCCATGCAGCAGATGTGTGAAAGTAGGGCAGACGTAGACGACAGCGCTTGTGTAAGAGGCGGAGGTCTGATCTCAGCACATGCTTGGAGTTTGAGCGCACACATGTGCAGATGGGCTGTATGTTTGAGCATAAACATCTCCACAGGCCAGCACAAAGTCACTCCTATTGAAAAAGACAAAGCTAGCAGTGCATTAGTAAACTGTTGCACTGTGATTGATTCAAATCAAATCAATTAGATCCTAGTCTAAAAATAAGATAAAATAAATACAAAATACAAGACTGTGTTGAAGAAGAAATCAAATCCTTAAAAGAATGTTTAAATTTTAACTGAAGTTAGGATAACCTTTAACTTGTCTTAAAACCTTAACGGTAAGAGTTTATTTATTGATTAGGTTGTTTTAAATGTTAAGCATGAAAAATTATAAAACCTTCAGCATTTAAAACATATAACTACTACAATGTTTGACTTATTGTCATAGCTGAAACAGCCTCTGCCACTTGTTCCCATGCACACACCTCCTAATTTCCATCCTGATATAATCAGCCTCCCAAGGACAATTTCCTTCCCTGCAATAATAATTTCCTCAATGAGAATCTGCAGCTTTTGCCTGTTGAAGTTTCTTTTTTCTTTTCCTCCATGTCAAATTAACCAAATGCTTTCCGGTTTCCAATGTTGTTGCAAGTTGCAGCCTTTACATGTGAATGATTGTGAGGATTGATACTTAAAGGTTTAAAAATGATTTGGATTTAGATTTGGCTGTATTGAATTTGTTGTATTACACTACTGTCATTGTATCCTTTTTTTTCAAATAATGTTTTTTATTAATTTTTTTTAAGAATTGTACTTCAATTCTTTCAAGCATTTTGCAGTAGATTTTGTCTTTTACTTTCTTAACTTCTTTCTTAAGAGTTTTTTATCTGAATCCACCCCTGATGACTTTTTCTTTCTGCACTGATGGGAGTGTTTTATAGCAGTATTAATTCTTGAGTTGAGCAGCTCTTGCTGCTGTCTGTAGAGGAAGAAGATGCTGGCGTAGCAGACACACAGCCCCATGTGTCTCCTCTTCTTCTGCTGAACCCGCACATTTTCCACACAGTCATTTTTCTAATACAGACACACAAAGTGAGTTTGTTATGAATAGGGTAGATTTACCTTTAAGGGGTCAGACAAACTTCAGCTCATTTTTAAAGTCTTGCATTGCATTTGAAGCACACTTTACTTCCTAAAGGTTGTATCTGTGAGATTTACATTGCTATAAATAATTTCTTAATCCGTTGCCATTTTTCTAGCTGTGGAAGTGACAGGACTTGAACTAACTTCACTCTCTCTGCGCGTCTTTACACAGAACTCAATGAACTTGCCTCCAGACAAAGCAAGATTACTACGGCAGTACGACAACGAGAAGAAATGGGAACTCATTTGTGACCAGGTAATACATTCTCTCCTTCTCTTACCTCCTCCGTTCTCTCAGTCTTTCATCTAGAGTAAAGTGCAGCTAGCAGCTTAAGAACTGAAGGTTTATATAATCCCAGAGCGACTGGTGAGTAATGCTTGAAAGGTTGCAGGTTTGGGACCGGCATGGGTTGATCTATGGACTAGATACATAACCTCAAGATACTACAGGGGTATTGTCACCTGTAGTTCACCCCAAATTAACAATTTTGTCATCATTTAGAAGAAGAAGAAGAAGAATGAGCTTTTATTGCCAGGCATGTTTACACATACGAGGAATTTGTTTTCGTGACAGAAGCTTCCACAGTGTAACAGAATGACAGTGACAGAACAAAAATACAGAAAAAATAAAAAAATAAATAAAATAAAATAAAATAAAATAGAACAAGTAAATAAGGAATTAAAATATACAAATTGACAATTGTATGTATATATATATATATATATAACAATAGACAGTTGTATGTACAGGTATATTATGTGCAAATCGATATTTATATAAATATTTACTCACCCACATATCATTACAAGTGTTATTTTTGACCCCTCTGACTTTCATTGGATTGACAAAACATCTTTCCAAATGCCATCTTTTAGTTCTGCCAAATAAATAAAGTCATGAGGTTGAGTAATTATTATAGAACTTTCCTTTATGGCTAAACTTTAACAAGGTGCCACATGTTGTGCCCCATAGAAATAAAATCCATAGATCCCAGTCATGTATTTTGGATTTCACCACACATTTGAGTGAGACGAGTGTAAGCAATCTGTACTACATTGAGTCATTGTTTGTTCATCATGTGACCTTGTGTCCCTGCAGACATAACATATTGTCTCAATCTTGTTCTCATGAAGACAACACAACTCGTCTGTTTTGTGTTTTGTTTTGTGATCTTGACAGAAATGGTGGCCATCATGTGACACCCCTGATAAATATTTTGTATGTTGAGATCACATGACCTGCCACTACTACTACTAAAAACAGTAACAATTATAATAGGTTTGCTTTATATAGCACTTATGTATATGTTCTTCTAGTGTGGAAAATGCTTGCCGTTTTTTATACTAATGTTAAAAATCCTATACTGTCTCATACTTCTACCCTTTTTGTTCCTTACAATGCACTCCAGACCCTAAGAAGAGTCTTGCTCTTGTGTTAACTTCACTCACACACACACACACACACACACACACACACACACACACACACACACACACACACAAACACACACACACACACACACACACACACACACACACACACACACATTTGTTTCTGTGAATTGTGGGGACTTTCAATAGACTTCTGTTACTTTTATTATGATAAAACAATATTTTCTATTCCCTAACCCTAAACCTACCCCAGAAAGAAAACCTGTTTGCACTGTTACACTTTCAGATAAACATCATTTACTTTTTGTATGATTTTTTTTCCTACAGGGGACCACAGGCCAGGCAAAAATTTCAGGTTTTACTATCCTTGTAGGAACATTTGGTCCCCACAATGTAGCATAAACAAGTACATACACACGGGCCACATGTTAAATGAGAATGTGATATCAGTGACTGATGTGTTGTGTGTGTGTGCAGAGGCCTTGTGTTGTTTTGAAGGGAACTAGGTCTCTTCCTCTTTCCTGTTATGTGCTGCTGTTGATTGGCTGTTGCCAAGGGAAACATCCAAATGTGTGACAGAATAGAATACATATTTGATATGGAATATACTAAAACTGTTAGTATGCATAGTTATTGTTCATGAACGATTAATAATAATCCTTAAAAATAATCATTATTAATCAAACATTAATCTTAATAATAATTACTATTACTTCAATTCTCTAGCCTTTCCCTGCTAAGGTTTGGAGTGTCTGCTAATGAGCAGAAGATCTGAATCAGGTGTGTTTGATTAAGGAAACATGCTAATGGGAATAGTAATGCTTTTTTTATGCAAATCTGTGTAGAAAATGTAAAATACTGTTAATGAGTGTTGTTAATGGGCAATATATATATATATATATATATATATATATATATATATATATATATTTAATTAGACTATATATATATATATATATATATTTTTTTTTTTTTATATATATTATTTGCTTGGACCATGGTATTTACAACATGTATTAACATATATTTGAAATACATGTGTATTTGTTTGACTGAATGCCAGTATCTGTGTCCTCACACAGTTGGCCAGTTGATAGTAGTTAAGTCTGAATGCTGACTAATCTCTTTTAGGAGAATTTAGAGCAGTGTGCTTGTATTTCTGTAAACCCTAACCCTAATCCCATAAAGTACTGTATGTAATCTGCCAACCCAGTTACACTCTGAAAACAAATGTTTTGCCTTAAAAATAAATCAATAACGCAGTCTGATGAAGTTGCATTCAACCAATGAACTGCACTGAGACGGAGGACCTTAATTCGTAGTGTAAACACAATTTAGTATAAATCTCCATATCTCTCTCTTCCAGGAACGATTCCAGGTGAAGAATCCTCCTCACACATACATCCACAAGCTGCAGGGTTATCTTGACCCAGCCGTGACCAGGAAGGTGAGTTCTGGTCTTATTCCCTCAAATCCAGTGTGGAGTGGCATGTGTGTGTACGTGTTAAAGCTGGGATGGGTGAGCTCAGATGGGAAATAACTCCTGATAACTCATTTATCTTGACTAGAGTGCTGTCCTCATAGCTACTCTGTGACAGCTGGCTATGGACAGGAACAGCTTGCATATACTTCCTGCTGGGGAAACTATGAATTACTCCTAAACATCAGCCCAACTAAAGATTAGAGTAAACTGTGGTACAGTCCACTAAACCTAGACTCATGTAGCCAGACTTCTAACTTACACCATAAAGATTGCAGTTTATTCAGGCCAAGAACTGCCCACTTGGTCAAGAAGAGACTGTCCTACCAACAATAAAGTGACCAACCACAGTGTGTTTGTGTTTGCAGACGAACATTGATCATTTAAATTTATTCAAGTAGTGTTTCAAATAATGATTTGATCTTGAATCTAAAATTTTGGCAACAATTAGTTATTCCTTTGAAGTGCTTTTCAATTACATTTTAGTATTGTTTTCTTGTATACAATTTACATGCAATGCATGCAATATTTTAGACAGTCAGTGAACAGACTCTGGGCAGTCTGTGGCCTTGCCACCAGAGGTTGAGACCAGTCATATTTTGTGCTTTTTTTTTTGGCTGTGTGTAGCACCTTCAACTCTGCAAATCCTTCTGAACACATAAGAAATGAGTGGAGATTCATTTGCAGCAAAATCTTTCTGATCTTAACAATTTGAACAGCTTTTGAGCAGATTTGTGAGTTTGTTATTCTTTGAAAAGATGGTATTATTGCACAAGAGGGCAAAACTCAAAACGCATACCTTATGAACACTAGAGGCACTAGTAATGAGAGGCACTCATTTTCGCACAGTTCATTGCAAAATACTATGTTATGACCTCAAAACAACTGTAACATACTGCGAGATGTGAAAACTGATACTTTTGAACATAAGTGTCACATAAAAATAACACCATCAGGTATGTTTAGGGTTGGGTTTGGTGTAGGGGGTATTTACAACATGATAATGCATTAACCTTTTAGTGACACTCGCAAGACATTTTAATTCTAAACCTCTGCTATATGTACCTGAAGCAACATAATAAAAATGCATATGCGATAAAAATGCAATAAAACATGGCAACGGCTACGTATTAATTGCTGTTTTTAGAGCCACTCACTGGACCCTGAGTTGTTAAAACTACATTGGCCTCAAGCAAAAAACAAACAAACAAACAAAAAAAACCTTTAAGAATTGGTAATTTGGCTCAAAACCTTGACTTAAGTGAAGTCGTGGCCTAATGGTTAGAGAGTCGGACTCCCAATCGAAGGGTTGTGAGTTCGAGTCTCGGGCCGGCAGGAATTGTGGGTGGGGGGGAGTGAATGTACAGCGCTCTCTCCACCCTCAATACCATGACTTAGGTGCCCTTGAGCAAGGCACTGAACCCCCAACTGCTCCCCGGGCGCCGCAGCATAAAATGGCTGCCCACTGCTCCGGGTGTGTGTTCACAGTGTGTGTGTGTTCACTGCTCTGTGTGTGTGCACTTCGGATGGGTTAAATGCAGAGCACAAATTCTGAGTATGGGTCACCATACTTGGCTGAATGTCACGTCACTTTAAGTGGGACTTCGGTGACATTATGATAATAAATTATGATGTCACCCCTGAAGATAAGTCATAAAAACTAAAACTAAAAAAAAAAGAAGAAGAAGAAGCTATGAGACAAGGATGAGAGGAAAAGTAAGAGGAGGAGTGACAAGGACTTAGAAGACCGGAATGAGAGACCGGAAATGAATTGAAAACAGATGTGATTAAATATTAAAGGTCAGATATTATTGTGTTTATGTGATGTGGAATCTGAAGGTGTTCTTGAGCTGATCTCATGGGCGTTACACGCCGACGGTTGACATCATGTCCCTAAACTGACAGAAAGAGAGAACAAGAAAGAAATAAAACAGAGACCACGGGATGGGGGATTATTAGGAGATGTGGTGAAAGAGAAAAGGAGGACGCAAGACTTGAGACACCATGCATAAAAAAAAAAAAAATGAGGGAAACAGAAAGTCCCAGAAAATGTAGAGGACGAATATAATGAGAGTGGGAAACAGACAGAGAGGGAGAGAGAGTTATGGCTGTAGGTTCTGCCAATGGCTCTTTTCTGCAGACGTGAACAATTGTTACTTTGTGTGCGCCGAGAGCTTTACATGCGGTGCATTCCATGCGCAGCTCTCGGCCAATGGGATCGCAGCAGGAAGAGAGTCATTCCAGAGGGTCCTGAGGAATGTCTGTGCCATTGATTCCATTCCAGGATGACCTCTCTGGAGAACTGCTTTCTTTTTCCCATTCTCTTTGCCTCTCTCTCTCCACAGCTGGGAATGCTTAAAGTCGAGGTGGGAGCGTGAGCTCTGAAAACACACACTGCACTCCACATGTGCCAAACACACCCACGCTGGGAACAACAGAGCACACACTCCCCTCCGTTTCTCTATTCTCACATTTCTGTTGTGTTTATGCGTCTGTCTCTTTCACTTTGTCCCTTTCTGTACCAATTAGCATAATATTCATCTTAAATATTATTTAGAATTAGAATTAGTGTGTAACATATTATAGTATGGTACAATTGTAAGCCAGAAGTGCTCAGGTTGTGCAATTTTTCAAGAGGACTTTTGAATAGAGATAGTCTTGTGATTGACTTTTTATAAATGCATGATTTTAGCTGAAAGTATAATGACCTTTAAAAGTCAATTTGAAATGGCATTTACTACACGTTTTATTTCATTAATCTGACATATTCTCCAATGAAACTGGATATTCAGTGAGGGAAAATGTAGACCGGGATTTTATAAGTAGATGTCTCTACTTCAGTTTGTTCAGGAGAGGTTAAAATTTGGTGACCATACGTCTTCTTTTTCCTGGATGGGGTTTCTCAGTCGCCTGGGATTTGGCTTTGTTTTTCTACAGATGTGCTCTCTACATTCCTCATTCATTCAGTAATTAGTCGTTTTGAAAGTAATTTGCATTGCTTGGACCATTCTTTGTAGATCCCGCCTTCTCGCAAGCCGATTGGTCAGTAATGTACAATGCTTGCTCGCCATTGGTCAAACTACTGTTCAGTCGTACCTTCAGCAGGTATGAAAACAAAAGTAAAACAAAAGCAAACCCCAACACGTTTTTTGGCAGTTTAGTAATCCTGGACTGGACTTGTCTGGGGAAACCAGATGTATGGTGATTTCAGTGACAAGAGACATTACAAAGACACACTTTTTTGGTAACACTTTATTTTAAGGTGTCCTTGTTACACGTTACAGGTACTTACTATTATAATAACAATAAATTATTCATAATTACATGCAAGTAACCCTAAGCCAAACCCTTATCCTAACCCTAACCATATAGTAAGTACATGTAGTTAATTAATATTACTCAGTACTTATAGTACTTATATGTATAATTAAACTGCAACAAAACCACATTAAAATAAAGCGTAACCACTTTTTACTTTTAACAGAATAAAACTAGGAGCATGTATTGAGAATTGTATTGAAATTTTTCTTTTTCATCTTGACTTTAATTTGATGGATTTAGGTAGATGCTAATTTGTAAACATAAACACTATGTAACAAATGTGTGGGTGTGTGTTATCAAGGCATAATTTTATAGCATGGTTATTATGTCCCAATATTGGTGTAGGTTATTATTTTGTTACAAACTTAAAAGGTATTAATTCCTATCACAATCTAAATACATACTTGAAGCATATGGTATAAGAATGTGAATTCTATCTGTTGCTGTCTGCACCACTTGCTCTGTTTCACCGTCATTCGCTCTCTGACACCCTTTGATGAAATCTTTTCAGTGTCTGACATCAGTGAATCAGATTGATTATTAATGCCTGGCCTGCCACTCATCGTCATGGCTGCCGTCTAATTAGTGTTGCAGAACTGCAGCAGCAGTTTCCAGTTAAGATTTGGCAACGTAGCTCATGCAGCTGATGAAAGCAGTGTGTCTCTCTCATTGGACCGCGGTTTCACATGCATTTCACCTGACACGTGATTGGGTCGGCAACAAAGCCACTGTAACCATGGCTACAGAGAACAAAACTGGGCCCACAGTTTGGACTCAACACTATTATGAGACTGACTCGAGAAAACAGCCCAGTACACCCATTACTTTGAACACTGAGTTTTTAGATGAGTAAATATGACAAAGAATGTGTCTGGGTCATTGTTAAATTTACCAAATTATGTTTCATTTAAGAATCACTGTCTCTGATTTTTAAATAATAGGTAAAAATTAATGATTAAAATGTAGATAAAATGAAAGAAATAAAAATAAATACAAACTGAGCCATAGCTGACAAACATGGAGTATGTTTGAGTTCGTGCTGAGATCTTTTGATTGGAGACTTTGGCATCTTTGGAAAATATGAGCACAGTTTGAGACATTGTTGAGATCTCTCCATAAAACTCTACATTAAAAAAAAAGTAAAATGAGTGGGTGATTTATTTAAATGTTGCATTTTTATATTTGTCTTGTTTCAGCTTGTCTAAAAACATGTTGTTTATTATTATTATTATTATTATTATTATTATTATTATTATTATTATTATTATTATTATTATTATTATTTTCTCTTGCAGAACACATACAGGATAGCTTTACAGACTATTTCCATATTAGATAATGCAACTTGTTATGGTAAAATTAAGTTGTAAAAAGTCATTAAAATTATAAAATAATAATATGTTTATTAAGTATGTGTTAATATATGTGGTATTTATAATAAATAATCTTTTTATTTTGTATGAACGTTTTAGTCTTTAGGAAAATACACATTTTATGTAATATTAAATCCAAATGTAATGTTTACACCAAACCATGAATATAATTTCAGAAGAAAAAAATTATTCAATTTGAGTGTGTACATATATTGTGTGTATGTATACAGTATGTACACAGTATGTACATATATATATTGGTTTGGGGAGTCCCCAACAACAGGGGGGTATTCCAGAAAGCAGGTTATGTGACATACCCGGGTATGTTTAAGAGTAAGCAAGCGCATAACCTCAACTTTCGGTTCCAAAAACGGATTTAACTTTCAGGGTATGTTAGTAGTCATAGCAACTCACTCTCTGAACTTAACCTGCTCCGGAGCAGCTTCTGTTCCAGGGTTAGTTCACTTCAGCGAGCCTTCAGTGGGCGTGACAGATAGCACACAACATTATATAATATTACAATATGTAATATAGCCTATTATATAAATATGTATATATATATATATATATATATATATATATATATATATATATATATATATATATATATATATTATCTATTATATATATATATATATATATATATATTTGATATGTTAATGAGGAAGCGCTAATATAAGTAATAAATAAGGTAATATATTATTCTAATATGATTATTTCTTATTGGCATATATACAGTAAGAGTTATCTGTATAAATTATGAAACACTATGACAAGGTAATATTTAACATACATATATATATATTTTTATTCATTAGATGTTATATAATCTCACACATGGAGCGGCATCTTCTATAATGTCTAAATTCTAAATCAAAATACATATATGATATGAGTTAATATATAATTAGCATAAAATATAATTTACATTCTCAAGGATTAAAGATTAAATGGAAAAAAATAAAAATGATTGCACAGCCATCAATTAGGTGGCGATATGCACTAAGCATGTAAACAACTAATGAACAAAAGAAGAAGAAAGAAACAGCATGGGGCGCTTTTTCGTAGTGTCCGTTTCCATAGTGACTCGTCGATTCATCGCTCTATTGAGAATGTCTTGAGTCTTAACCAGGAACATACTCTGAGTTGAATGAACTTACTCCCGGATGCGTTTTTGGAACCACATACCTTGAGTTAGCAAGGTTTGGGGTTAATCAACCGAGAGTTCAGGGTTTAGTTCACGGTAAGTTAACCCTGCTTTCTGGAAAACACCTCAGCTTGACATGCATGCAAGGTCAAAAAACACTTTCATTGTTTTATAATATGCATTTATTTTTTCCTTATTTTCTCAACGACTCCTAAACGATTCACTCAACGATTCATTTTTCCAAACCCCTCCTTTGCATGATGCTAATCTGCGGTGATTGGTCTGATGACCTTGTCTGTTGTGATTGGTCTACTTCATGCAGCGCATGTTGGAAATGGAATGCCCATCACTATTACTCAGCCCACAGCTCGGTGGTAAACCCCCAAACAGCCATGGTATGTGCCATTATGCATTAGCCCAATGCAGAAACGTATTGATAAAGCACTGCAGTTTGCACACCAACATATTGCTCAATTCTTTATCATAATTAAAAGTAATAACAACGACAAACATTCACTATTCATCGACACATTTATAGACAATTGCGAGCAAACAGATATTGCTGTTAGACGGTTAGCCAGAGACCTACAAGCTGTGCAGAGCGAACACAACACACACAACTAAATACGTATTTTTCATGCTACAGAGAACATGAGAGCAACAATTTTTAATCATACTTACAGGTTGTGATTTGGAGGAGGAAAAAGGCGGTCCAAATTAATTGGGTATTGATCCTTCTTTCCCGGGTCTGCATGCAACAGGGCCGCTGACCTTTAGTCATTACCTATCATGGCAACCGACCTTCAGTCATCACCTATCAGGTCCACTAACCACCGGTCCTCACCCAAAATGGCCGCCATCCCAAAACCTTTTTCAGTGTCCAGTTCAGCCTGTGAGTTTGTTCTATTCCCAGAATTCAGAAATGAATTAGCTCCAGTGTCGGCTCCAGCCCATGAGTCCAGCCTCATTTCATCAAGTTCAGTCCAGAATCCACAGAGTCCATTCCAACCCCAGAATTCAGTAAAGAGCCCGCTCTAAACCCTTGAATCTGCACCAGAGCCCACTCGTGCCAGTGTGTTAACTCCAAGTTTACCTTCAGTCCAAAAGCCTGTACGAGAATCCCATCCAGACCATGCACCCGTCTCAGAGCGCAGCTCCAGATCATCTCAAGCCCCGACCAGAATCGAGAGATGGCTCTGGCCCCGGACCAGAGTCAAGAGAAGGCTTGTGTTCCAGAGCTGAGTTCAGAGAGGGTTCCTGTACTGAGTCTATCCCAGGGAGGGCTTCTGTCCGCAAGTTGGCCTAAGAGGGTATCTGTTCCTGACCAGAGTCCAGTGCAGGCTCCAGTCTCTGACCAAAGTCCAGTGCGGACTCTAACCCCTGACCAGAGTCCAGTGCAATCTCTCGGCCCCAACCAGTTCCCAGTTAAGGCTCATGCCCCTAACCAGAGTCCAGAGCATTCTTCAGCCCTCGACCAGAGTTCAGTGTTTGCCTCAGTCTCAGAGAAAGGTCCAATGTCAGCTTCAGCCCCTGACCAGAGTCAAGTGCCGGCTTCAGCCCCCAACAGGTGTCCAAAGCAGGTTTCAGCCTTCAACCAGAGTCCAGTACAGGCCACAGCCTTTGACCAGAGTCCAGTAAAGGCTCCTGCCAATGATCTGAGTCCTAGACACATGGCCGGGAGTGCCGTTCCTTCTTCAGTCTGATTAAATGTCCTTTCCACAGCCGGGAGATCCATTCCCTCGCTGTAAGAAATCAGCTACCCTATCACTGCCAGGAGTGCCATTCTATCTTCTGTTGGATCCAATTCCCTCGCCACGGCTAGGAGTGCCTTTCCTTCTTCAGTCGGATTAAGTCTCCTCGTCACAGCCAGGAGTACCGTTCCTTTTTTAATCAAACAAAGTTTCCCCATCCCAGCCAGGAGAGCTGTTCTTTCTGCTGTGGAGAGTACTTCCCGAGTCTCGGCCAAGAAAGCCATTTCTTCCATGAAATTCAAATCCCTAACCTCGACTCCTGTACTCTGTGTATATCAATGACTATAGAATACCCAAGACGAGTTACTCATACAGTTCTGAATGGGGAAAAAGGCAATGCTCAAAATGACTGCTCCATTGCATGAAGCCCCACCTTCTGAATGAAGGAGCTAATCGGTAAAGTCATTGCGTCACTGCAGCTGCTGTTAGAAGTCCCAGTTGCTGTAGAAACAGTCAGTGTTCTGAGATGTGCACTTAGGACTGCGCATGCGCACTGGCTGATCTAGCCTGAAAAATAAGCTTTTTATAACGCTATTTAAGAAAAAGTAATAACATTTATGACACAGTTTTTGTCAGATTTCTTTGGTGATTTCAAATATGAAATTTAATCATAAGCTTAGTGAACAGTTTTGGAGAATTTGATGTTCCCCATTCAAAAAGATAGGAGTTGCACTTGCATGCCCGAGAGCCGTTTCAAAGATGTTTGTGTAAGACTTTGTGTATATTTATTAAGTATATATAAATACAAACACATGCATGCATTTAAGAAAAAAAAAATGAATGTGGTTTTCAAGCTTTTTTTTATATATATATATATATATAATATTTATATAAGATAGAATAATTTAAATGTATAAATGCATATACATGTAAATATTTTCAAAATATATACTGTATGTCTGTGTATTTATATATACATAATAAATATACACAGTACACACACATATATTATATAAACAACAACTTCTTTCTTTCCTTTGCAGAAGTTCAGGAGGAGAGTGCAGGAGTCGACGCAGGTCCTGCGAGAGCTGGAAATCTCATTACGGACCAATCACATCGGGTGAGTTCATCTGTGTGTATGTGTGTTCATTAAATACTGCTCATACTGGAGCTTGGATCACTGCTCTGAGTAACACAGACACACTCCAAAAGTCCTCATGTAAGATGCATTGAAGCTGAAATAATGCTCTTTTATGTGAGGCGGCGCATTTAACAGCCAAATGCTCCTGACTGGACTTGTCATATATCTGCACAGATAATTGCATATTCTGCTAGAATGCCAACCCACCAGGTTTTTTGTTTTGGGAATCCCTGCACAGCCTAATCAGAGCGGAGAAATTCTGAGATTTTGTGAGAGCTGAAAATCACACACCCAGTTGCATGCTGAGAACTAGGATTGACCGGATGTGGAAAGGCTGACGGAAATCTGCGAGGTCGGGAAAATGTCACAACAGGAAAACGGGAAGATGTGATACTCCAGTACCAACCAGCAAACACTTTTTCCTTGTCATCCCATAAATGAGTGTTATTATAGTTTCATTTTTCAAGGGTGGTTCAGACCAGACAAACATAGTCCCAGAAACCCCCTGAGCTCCTAGACAACCCGTACAGAGATTTAGCTGCCGTATGGTACTAAACTAGATTACATAAATGATCTAGTTAATCTAGATGAGATAAAGCAGTATTATCTGCTCACAGAGGGTTCGACAAACACAAAACAACAGAATGGTAGCACAAACTCTGTCCCTAGAGTCACATATGTGTTCCTTCTTTCCCCAAACAATGTTTCTCCTATTTGTTCATTATGTAAAAGTTATATTTTAAGGGATAATGTACAGTCAGATGATCATTAATGCAAAATAAGCCCTTTGAAAATAATACAGAGTGCAATATTTGACTTAAATGAAGTATTCCAAGAACCATGCAATGTAAATGTATAGACTTAACAATTTGCTTATATGAGACTTGTTCAATGTTCCATAGTTCCTTCATAATGTTCAGATAAATACATTCAGTCACATATGAGTTAAATTGCTCATTAGAAAATCAAAAGAAATAGAAACATAACTCGTTTTCCTTTCACAACTGTGAGGTTTTCAGGTGTTGGCCTACTTTTCACTGCTAAGAAAAGGTGAAAACTGGCTTTTGATCATTTCTGGGATCCTCGCAGTCTTTGTCAATGTGATTGTGAGTGTGTGTATGTGTGTGTGTGTGTGTGTGTGTGTGTGTGTGTGTGTCTGCCGTGTCTTTGAAGTATCTCTCATTGCTGTTGCTCTGAGGGAGAAATCCAGCTACATGAAACCTTTGCTTTCAATCTCCGAACTGCGTTGAAGCTGTTTTTTAACCTACTGAGACGCCGTTCCATGACGCATATTTCATGTCGTCTGTCTCCGTATGGAAGTGTGGTTTCTGAACGCTGGGACACACTGTGAGCTCTGTGGAGTCTCCTGGATTATCTAGTCTAACTACTGCATGTTTACTAGTGGTATAATTAGTGATATAACACTATAATATAGTAATGGTAAAACATATCACAGTAATACAGTAATGCATACAAACTTTTGATTGATTTTTTTTTTTTTTTGTAATTCTCTCTCTCTCTCTCTCTCTCTCTCTCTCTCTCTCTCTCTCTCTCTGTTTAGGTGGGTGCGGGAGTTTCTGAATGAGGAGAATAAGGGTTTGGATGTGTTGGTGGAGTATCTTTCATTTGCACAGTATGCCGTCACGTAAGTCACCCGTGATTGAACTGAACATGAACACAATGAACAAAATGGCTCCTTTCACCCAGAATGCTGCTGTATCTTTGTGCGGCTCTGACTACATGTCTTACTGCTGCTCTGAGAGGACCCACGAGTGTGTGTGTGTGTGTGTGTGTTAGAGAGTGTGCACTGTTTGTTCACTGAGATCAGATCAAGTCACAAGATCTCATTTACAACCAATAGCATTTTACAACCTGATAAGTAACGTGTTAAAGAGTTAGTTCACCCAAAAATTAAAATTATGTCATTAATGACTCACCCTCATGTTGTTCCTAACCTGTAAGACCTCCGCTCATCTTCGGAACACAGTTTAAAATATTTTAGTTTTAGTCCGAGAGCTTTCTGACCCTCGTACATCAGCGGCGTCACTGCAGTGTTGTGAACACACTCACAACAGACCGGAAGAGAAGACAATCCTGAATAAAGTCATAATTTTTTATATTTTTGGACCAAAATGTATTTTCGATGCTTCAACAAATTCTAACGGACCCTCTGATGTCACATGGACTACTTTGATGATGTTTTTATTACCTTTCTGGACGTGGACAGTATACCGTACATACATTCTCAATGGAGGAACAGAAAGCTCTCGGACTAAATCTAAAATATCTTAAACAGTCTTACGGGTTTGGAATGACATGAGGGTGAGTCATTAATGACATTATTTTAATTTTTGGGTGAACTAACCCTTTAAGTGTATTTTGGGGGAAAAACTATTATCACACGCCAATGCTGCAGCACAACATATTATACACACTATAAGGTTTGTTAGTGTGTTTAAAAATTCTCTTAACTCATTAGTTTATTAAATGTACAGTTAAAAAAAGAATGTTATGAACTTTTTGTTTACCATTTAAAAGGACTCTTTTCTTTTTAAATATTTTTTAAGCTTTCTTAAACTCCAGCCGTGTCACATGATACTGATTTGCTGCTCATGAAACATTTCTGATTATTATCAAAAGTTGTATTTCCGTGGAAACCATGATACATTAGTTCAAGATTATTTGATGAAAAATAACAGCATTTATTCAGAAAAAAAAAAGATATTTGTTGTTTTTCTTTGTAACAATGTAAGTCTTTACTTTCACTTTTGATCGAAGTATTTCTTTTAAAACTTTTAAACAGTAGTGTTATTAGCCAGTTCAGTAGTGATTGTTTGATTGATTGATTGATTGATTGATGAATAAAAACATCAACTACACACATATTAAAAAATGTGTTCATGCTATACACATATGTAAACAAAACATATAAATGTGAAAATGTGAAAAAAATATGTGTTTTACAAAAACTTCAGTCATAACAGTCATTAAAAAAGAGAATTTTTAATATTATTGTTTTACCATGATTTTCAAATATTATTTCATTTTATGAAAGTATTAATATGTTTCTTAAGTGAATTAGGGTTAGGATTATAATTTTTGCAGTGCATGTAAGCAAATGTCCCATGACCACAGATAAAGTATGTTTTAGGAGGATGTACAAAAAACAATATAATATTCTTATTTTGGTAAGTCCTGAGCCCCTGCTGTTGTGCGTTTGACAGGTATGACGGTGACAGTTCTGAGAACAGCACAGAAAACTCGGTGGATAAATCTAAACCCTGGAATCGATCGATTGAAGATCTCCACAGAGGAAACAACCTCTCATCAGCTGTCACAGGCAGCAGCATCTCCAGAGCCAGCAGACATTCAACCATAAGGTGTGTACACACAAACAGATTTTTGTTATTACAGCAGAATAATAGCAAACAAGACGCTGATAGTATCTTATAGTTCTAATCTGAACGTGATATGGTTTGTCCAACTGCAGAGAGTGTGTACAGACTCCATGTGATTTCTGAAAGGCTCTTTTGTATAGTCATGAGGCCTGTAAGACTTTAAATGGCTTAGGAAACAGTGCACCATGTCAGAACACAGTCGACGTGTGTCCGTCTGTCCGTCTGGCCGCTGACTCACAAAACTGGCTTAGACGGTTTTATTCTGATGAAGAATGGACAACTGACACATCACCACCACATGAGTATTAATACGGGAACTTGCCTGTCTGTTATCGAGCAGCCTGATGACGGGACAGAAGTATTTACACGGAGCCTGAGGGGATCTGTTTGAATGGGTTCAATATGTTAAGCCCCCTGTCACTTGAATTGGATTAAGGTCTAACCCTTATGCAGTAGTTAGAGAATGCCAGATTCTAATTTTAGAATTCTGCTCAGTTGTTACTTCTGGGCTCATATCTAAAGTCCATATCTATTCAGCTAATATCTGAGACATGCATCTTCAACAGTGTGTAAGACAAAACAAAGCCCCTACAGTGTGATCTGACTCCAAAGTCTCAACTTGAATAAGCAAGTTTTATAAAGAAATAAATGTAGACTCAGTATTTTATTTTATTTTATTTTATTTTATTTTATTTTATTTTATTTTATTTTATTTTATTTTATTTTATTTTATTTTATTTTATTTTATTTTATTTTATTTTATTTTATTTTATTTTACTGGCCAAATAGTTCAATGGTCTTAGAGTTAATCCTGAAAATAGTATTCATAATGAAGGTCACCCATTCTACATGTATGAGTGTTCACATAGACGATAACTCAAACTACTTTTAATAATCATTAATTCTAATTCTATGAGACTATGGAAGTTCACACCCCAGCTGTAACAATCAGTGGTCATTTATCTTTGAGATATTATTATAGTGTTTTTATTATTATTATTATTATTATTATTATCATTATTATTATTATTATTATTATTATTATTATTATTATTGTTGTTGTTGTTGTTGTTGTTGTTGTTGTTGTTGTCATTTTTGTTTTAAAAGTCTATATAGTTTTTTTATTATTAATTTTTTATTTTAGTTTGTCATTTCAATACCTCAAGTTAAACAAAATGGAAATGTTTCATTGAAACAATATATATATATATAATATATATATATATATATATATATATATATATATATATATATATATATATATATATATATATATATAGCATAATTCAAGAACGCATAATTTTTGCATTTTTTTTTTTTGCATTTTTTTTTTTTTATAATTAAACATATTTTATGGTTTTACTTTTTGAATAGTTTTAGTTTAGTGTTAGACAATATAGGGGTCGGCAAACCTTTTGGAATGGTAAATTTTTAATTTTTCTGGTTAACCACTGTGCATAGCTGTCGGTCATTTTACATTTCTATCGTAAACGTATCGTTAAAAGTTGACTAATATTAAATGATTTGCAGCTTCATCTTACCTCGCTCTCTTTAACGTTAAACTGACGCATCGCGCTCTGCTTCTGTCAACAGTAAACCCCGCCTACTTTGATTTGATTGGCCAGCTCTGACATTTTGACATTGACGAGCACTGAGGCTTTGATCTGAAGCGCAGAGTATGTGCAGCGGTCGCGCGCACATCCGTAGACTAATGCAAGTTACTTCTCACACTTTAATAGTATTTATAACAGGCTAACAGGCCTAACAGGCTGTGTAACTGTGAGAAGTTATTACCTCAAAATGTACGTCAGTAGGCAGTTTTCTCGTATGCTCGCGTGCCAGCGATTATCCCTCTGCGTGCCACTGTTGGCATGCGTGCCGTAGGTTGCCGACCCCTGGCCCCTGGACCATATTTTTTTTTTTTTTGTGTGTGTGTGGTTTTTTTTTTTTTTTTTTTTAGCTTTAATAACCCTGATTTAGAGGAATGATATTGTTGGAATCACTTTATAACTTTTTTTATTAAAAACATTTTTCAGCTGATAAAAACATCGGCAGCCAATCAGAATCAGACTTTAAAAAACGGAAGAAGATATAAGTGCAGTGTGGGCATATATATCAAACAGAGCTTGGTGTGGATGCTAGTGTAGTTATCATTTTATAGTTATTGATCTAATTATATTTCTTGATGTGAACAGGCATTCATGAAAACTATATGTGCTTATAATTTGCTTTGGGTGTACAACTTTATTAATTCTGTGTACGTTTGCATGAATAAAGCACACTTTGGTCTGATCGTTTTGCTGAAATCTGACACAGGTTCTGTTAAATTCATCTGTAATTAATACAGTTGTCACTCTGTCTGCAGTTTCCTGTTGTGTGTTCCCATCGGCAGCACAAGGCATGTTCTTTTTGTCCTTCAGATAGAGTCTCCTCTCCCCTCCATGTCTCTCTAATGTGCTGAACTGTGGAGGCTAGACTAGCAGAGTGAGTTCAGTAGCTAGCTGTGTACCTGCAGCCTCAGATGTATCTTGCCCTCATGTAGTCTGTCAGGCATAATCACTCATTTTACTTCTCTATCAGATCATGCTGCTGTGCAGTGGATTTATCAGTTCATTTCATCATGTCTCACCCTAAACTTTACATCCAGTGGTGTGACTGCATAGATCAAAGGTTCTGCCCGCATAGTAGTTTTGTTTCCATGCTTTCCCTCAGCCCTTAGTAATGTGTAGGCTTAAATTATGTGCTGTATTCAGACTTTTAAAAGAGTAATTCTCAAATTTCCCAACGCCCTCCTGAAGAACACAGACTCGTCCACAATGCCCAAAGTGCTCAGAGAAACGAGGGTATGTCTGCTGCATTTAGTGTTTAGGATTAGCTCAAAGTTTTGTACACTTTTATAGAATTCTGTAGACATAAAATAAAATAGTATATTGTTAGAGTTATTGAGTTGACAATTGATGCCTACTGTTTATAATGTAACTTCATGGTAACACTTATATGAAGCGTGTATTTATAATTTAATAATAAGTTACCTTTACATTGTTTATTTAAGATCTGCACAGTATCTTATACGTCTTATGAGTTTTTAGGAGTGGTTGTTCATATTTGAGTGTTTCCAGTGAGGCTAATGTTAATTTCAGTGTGAGCTAGTTTAAATTTAAGCCATTAACATTAACATACAATGCATTATTTGTTGATATTAAAATAAAACATGCTCAAAGCAATGTCATATGTAACACATTCATGATTTCATATAGCTGTTAAAAAATACTTAAAACAGAAAAAGACCACTTATAAATATAATGACCACATGTACTGTATGTTTACAAGAAGGCTTTGACCACTTGTAAGATGTAGTAGGATATTGTTTAGATCTTAAACAGTTCTCAAGACTTATAATACATTATAACTATGGGAAAAATCCATTATAATTTAGATGTATTTACTGTATACATAGATATACATGGTGTTAATCATGTGTTATATATAAAATTATTATGCTTTTAATTTTATAAACAAGGTGTGTGTTTTTTTTATTGTTTTTTTTTTGTTTTTTCTATTTTTTGTTGTTTTAGAGAGATGTGTGCACATGAAGACGGTGCTCATAGCATTTAGTTATTTTTGCTGCTTTATAGGCCTTGCACAGTTAAATACACACCCTTGTATGTGTCCAAATATGCCCGCCTTTGCAAGTATCCTTGTAAACACAGTAATTTAGGTCTTAAATGAACGCGAACAGCTGAGAAAGAAAACACATCTGGGTCACACTTTATTTAAAGGTCCAATTCTTGCTATTAACAAACCATTAACTACGACTTTGCCTCAATAAACTCCTTATTTGATGCTTTAATAGTTAGTAAGGTTGTTAAGCTCATGGGTAGGAATATACGTGTAGAATATTTTCATGCAGAATATGTGCTTTATAAGTACTAATAAACAGCCAATATTTTAATAATAGGCATGCTAATAAGCAACTAGTTAATAATGAGAATGGGTCCCTATACTAAAGTGTTGCCCATATGTGTAACAGTTTATTGGACCCGGGCAGTTCTTAAAGTGACAGCAGTCTAAAATTCTAAAATTCTAAAAGTATTATTTTTTGTGATATTATTGACAAAATTTTGGTGTCAAAAAAATTCTACCCTTTTTAAACCAAAAATAACTATATTGTGATATATATATATAATTACCGTGAAATCAGATTACTCATATCATAATATAAGGTTCAGTCCTCAATTTATAATAATAAAGAAGCACTCTTTTTTAGTGATGCACTTCCAGAGAAAGTCTTTGTTAAAATACTGCAACAGGATATGCTTTAAATACACACTTATTTGAAGTATAGGCATAAGATTAGTCAGAACAGAGCATGTGACGAGTGTGATAAATTCAACTTTTTTTTGTAAATTTATATCTAATCTTTTAACTCCTTCATCAGAATAGTGATATGATGTCAATGTGTACAGAATGCTGTTTACACAGAGCAAACTCCACCTATAGGAATTACTTCTGTAGCACATAATCAGAGATGCATCCACCAATACCACTAAAAAGACAACTTGGACACTTACAGTACAGTCAAGTCATGTCATGTTTATTTATATAGCACTTTAATAATACAGATTGCTTCAAAGCAGCTTTACAGTAATAATCAGTGTCAATGTCACAAAATTTGGAAACAATAAAAACTTAATTTTCAGCTATAGAGTAGCTCTACAGCTACTATTATTTAGTAGGGTTTTTTTCTGTTCTCTTATCATAAAACACGTACCTTGGAGCATCAACTTTTGCAACTACAGAGGACATGTTTAAGCGTGTGTGCTTGTGAAATCAGCTGACAGATACAAGTCAGGAAAATTGTGTTCTGGATGAACACAGTCCTACATCTGGTCATTACACACACATACGATTCAGCTTCTAGGCCCTTGTGATGTTCTGGACAAAAGAGATTAGAAGGTGGAGTTACAACTGAAATGTTAGCAGACAATAACTTTGTAAAGACATTCACACATTATCATTCCCACTCATGTCAGAGTTGAAAGAGAAACCACATCACAGCAATAATGCAGCTGTGAATTTCTGGCAGTCAGTGCAGGCTAGGGGTGTGTGATGTTGACAAAAAATTATATCAGGATATTTTATGGGATTTTGTTGAGAACGATAATTAGGTATTTCACTGAATTAATTCTGTACTGGTATATTAGCTGTTTTAAGCCTTTCATGGACATGTGACTCCTGAAACATTTCATATTCTCCACATAATTTTTCTAGCTTTATTTGATTTTTACATCTTATTTCATGTCAGATTCTTACATGTAATCAGTGAATTCAGTTGGAATATGACACGGTTGTTACCAATCAAATGAAATCAGTATCCATTTTGTACTGCAAAAACAGTATTTAGATGTATTTACACTGCAATTACAATTGCATAAATAATGATAACATTTTAAAAAGAATATTTAAATATGTTTTAATGAAATAAGGATATTTTAAATATGAAAGTAAAACCACCAGTAGGTGGCAGCTCACTGCATTAATGAGAGAGTCACTGAGTCATAAATTCAGCTGATTGATTCAAATGGCTGATTGATTTAGCAACAAAGCAATTGACTTTCTACAATTCTTCAAATGTCTTTATTAATGGATCATTGAATCGTTGATTCATTCAAAAATGCTAATTCAGTCAGTAATGACACCACTGTTTGTTGACGCACAACAGCTCTATTGCGGCTTTGTTTGGAATGATTTTCTTTGGTGAAATAGAGCAAAAACTCACAATATTTATTTCCTTTTTATTGAACTATTGAACAAAATAAATATAAAATTTGCAAACATGCTGATATTTGGGAAAACAGCACACTTGTGTTTACGGCATTGCTTAAAGGGTTGGTTCACCCAAAATTATTAATCATTAATTACTCACCCTCATGTTGTTTCAAACCCGTAAGACCTTCATTCATCTTCGGAACACAAATTAAGATATTTCTGATGTCACCTGAAATTCCCAAGTCCAGAAACTTAGCAAGGAGATCTGTAAAATAATCCATATGACATCAGTGGCTCATCCGCAATTATACGAAGCTACGAGAATACTTTTTGTGCGCAAAAGAAAAATAAATTAAAATAATAATAATAATAATATATATATATATATATATATATATATATATATATATATATATATAGATATATATATAATATATATATATATATATATATTCAACAATTTTTCTCCTCCCATTTTGGAGAATATTCACTGGACGGATGTTGTTCTGTGTCAGCTGCGTCATGCCGGATCTGTTTCCTACATTGTTGTGATTTGATCTGAATGGAAACGGCGCATCCTATCTTGCGTCACGCACCAGGGTGATGTGGAGGAGACAAATTGTTGAATAAAGTCATTATTTCTTTTTCTTTTGAGCACAAAAAGTACTCTCGTAGCTTTGTATAATTCCGGATGAGCCACCGATGTCACATGGATTATTTTACAGATCTCCTTGCTACATTTCTGGACTTGGGAATATTTCAGGTGTGTTGCTGTTTATGCAGGGTCAGATTCCAACAAAAATATCTTAATTTGTGTTCCGAAGATTAACGAAGGTCTTACGGGTTTGAAATGACATGAAGGTGAGTAATTAATGACCGAATTTTCATTTTTGGGTGAACTAACCCTTTAACTATGTCATACATTCTACAATATGTGAACTACGTTATATGAAATGTAGTCTGCCAGGCTACATCACACAGTGAAAGTGGATGTGTTCTTGTTTGCATGACTTTATGCTTCCGCATGGTTAAAACAAAAATCACAATATTATCATAGATGGTACATATCACACACCTCTAGTGCAGACCTATGTGTGTTAATGTTGCTGAATGAGTTCCACATTGAGTACAAACCATTCCCTCAGGCACTGCTTCTGACATTTTACATTGTGTGTGTGTGTGTGTGTGTGTGTGTGTGTGTGTGTGTGTTTGTGTGTGTGTGTGTGTGTTTTTAGAAAATCACGCCCAGATCGTCTTGTGACAGTCTTGAAAAGAACTGTGTGCCCTTTGTGTTAGTTTGTGTGTGTATACCTTCTCTAGTCTGTTTGTGAGCCTGTTTAGATTGCTCTGTTTGTCGTGTGCATATTTTTGTCTTGTGTGTGAGTACTGTATGTTTGTATGTCCTTGTCGATTGGTGAGAGTTAGTGAAATGTGTATCTATTTTATACCTGTTTGTGTGTGTTCTTTGTGTGCATCTGTTGCTGTGCGTCTCTGTTCTCACACATAAAAGCCTTTGGCTCGGGCCCGATGGCTGGCATGCATGTCAATGACACTGCTGTTGTGTTGTGGAGGTGACATGTGCACAGAGCTCTTTGACTGCTGTAAGACAATGCAAATCCTAAAACATCACTCACAGGAAAGGCTGCTGACAGACCTAAACACAGCACTAGCATTTAAAGACACAGTTTGGATATGAGAATACTTCCTGTGGTCCTGATCCCTCTGTCTTGATTTAGTCTTGTGAGTCTATATCAGGATATGACTCTAGATTTGTGTTTAGGAAGATGATGCATATTTTTCATGATTGTAATCATTTTAAACATCTTGAGAAGTAGTTATTTGTTTAAAATAATAGTTTGCCTTTTAAAAGAAAGAACTACCTTTCAAAAGTTTGGGGGTCAGTAATATTATTATTTTTTTTAAGAAATTAATATTTTTATTCAGCAAGAATGCATTAAATTGAAAGCAAAGACATTTATCAAGGTTCAATTTCATGTAAATGTTGTTCTTTTGATCTGTGCTACTGAATATTCATCTTTGCCATCACAGGATTAAACTACATTAAGAAAATAATAATAATAATAATAAATAGAATAATTAGTTTAAAATGTGATCGTGTGAATTTGACAGTCTTGGTGGACATTTTGATACTTTTCAAAAACATTAAAAAAGTCTTACTTACCCCAAACCTTTGATTGATAGGGTATGTTATAGCTATAACATCATCCTCATGTTGTTCCAAACCTTTATTTTTTTTTGTAGAAAACAAAAGGAGATATTTTGCGGAATGTCCAAGCTGCTTCTTTTCTGTGCAATGAAAGTGAATGTGAACAGCTCAGACATTCTGCTAAACATCTCCTGTGTTCCACAGAAGAACTAGAGTCAAATGGGTTTGGATCAGCACAAGGGTGACTATATGATGACGGTATTTATGTTGGATGAAGTGTTGATTTCAGTTGTTGTTTTGCTCTCAGGTCTAACACGTTACCCAGCCGGAGGACACTGAAGAATTCCAGATTAGTATGTAAGAAAGACGACCTTCATGTGTGTATCATGTGCCTGCGAGCCATCATGAACTACCAGGTAAAACACACACAACAAACAGTTGAATTTATATTAGCAAAGACCTCTTATAGAGCTTTCCAGTCACTCCGGATCATAGAACACAATCCAAAATCAACAAAATGCCACTTTTTCGTGAACCTTTATAATTGGTTCAACTGCTAAATGATCACAAAAAGCACAGTTCTACTTAAAGTTATTCTAAGTAAGTTAGTGTGATAAACATGCAAGAAATTAAATAAATTGTGGGATGCGCTTGGTGTTAAACGAGTTATTAAATGCAAAGATTATGCAGTGTTTTATTTTATATTTGATATAAAATTACTGTATTAATTACTGTATATCAGTCATTTTGATAACAAAAAATTACTCAAAAAAAATTTAAGTCCTGGTGAGACAGGTTTTCATACTGCGTCACTGACATTTGCTATATCCATCTTCTAACACTCACAAAAACCTGTTGATTTTTTTAATAATTAAAGAAAAAAGATCACAAACAGTGAGGTACAGCAGGTTTTGGTTCATTATTGAAGACATTTTGGGCCTCACTTATACAGAAAATCTGTACACACACTCACACACACACACACACATTGATTGATGAAAAACTGTTTGGTCTTTCTCATGTTTTATGTTCAAATAATAAATCTTGGAGATCCTGCCATGTTTACTAATTAGTCCTCTCTCTGTCTTTCTCTCAGTATGGCTTCAACATGGTCATGTCTCACCCTCATGCTGTGAATGAAATTGCACTAAGTCTGAACAATAAGAGTCCCAGGTAACCCATTGAGCTGGAGTAAGTGTGTGTGTGTGTATCTCTGAAAGAGAGGCTACTTTCCCAGAATCCACTGCTTCAATTCCTCCTCTTTCAGTGTCATAAATACTGGCAGCTACAACAACAAAACCCTTAATCTCAGTGTGCAGTTGGATGGGTCCTTTACGCCATCTGCGTCAATGAGAGAAATTGGAGAAAATGTTAATTTTGTGTGTGTGTGTGTTGGAGGGGGGGGGTCAATATTAAAAAAAAAAAAAACAAGTCTTGAATGCGCATTAAAAACTGGATTTATATGATCAAAATACAGTAAAAACATCAATATTGTTGAATTTTTTTTTTAAAGACCTGTTTTCTGTTTTAATATATTTTAAAATGTAATTTATTCCCGTGATCAAAGCTGAATTATCAGCATCATTACTGTAGTCTTCAATGTCACATGATCCTTCAGAAACCACTCTAATATGTTGATTTTCTGCTCAAGAAACATTTCTGATTATTATCAATGGTGAAAAAGTTATGAATTGAGCTGTCGTGGAAATCTTCTGTATCTTCTAAAAAAATATCTTTTTTTTTTTTTTTTGCCAAAATGTGCAGTAATAGCCTCTGTAATCATGACAAAATGGATGTAGTGTGTGACATTGCTCTCTGCTGCTGCTGCAGGACTAAAGCTCTGGTGCTGGAGCTGCTGGCCGCTGTGTGTCTGGTTCGAGGAGGTCACGAGATCATTCTCTCCGCCTTTGATCATTTTAAAGAGGTGCATACACACTAATGCTATTTCTAACACACACACACACACACACACACACACACACACACACACACACACACACACACACAAAATAATAATAATAATAATATTCAGTTACAGAGGCAGTGTTTTCAGTTTAAAAGCTGTAGTCTGTGTTCCAGACGTCACTCAATGATAGTTTAATAGATATGATCCATGATAACGGATAACTATTCATATGACTGAGGGCAGTGTGTGTAGTTTTAGGCTGAGTGTCCTGTACAGTAAATAGGTTTAGACACACACCTGCTAAACAGGTTATTGATTTGTTTAGCAGGAAGATCACAACAGCTTCTGAATGTATTCATATCTCTCTGGTCTCTGGAGAAGAGATCAAGCTAGTATTATTTCCTAAGGGGATGATTTGAGAACAAACATGAACTACTGTACTGCATCAAGGTGTTTTTAAAATATCAAAAGAGTTTATTAGAGGCTAAAAGAGATTCCACTGACATCAAAGTCTAATTTTCATTTTGTCTCCCGCTGCATGAGCTATTTCTTTCTTGTTTTGCAGGTGTGTTCAGAAGATCAGCGGTTTGAGAAACTCATGGAGCATTTCAAGAACGAAGATAATAATATCGACTTCATGGTATGGGTCAGACCAGCATCCAAATATACACATTTCCATTAGCAATCATGATTATTAATACTCTAAAATACATGCCACACTGCACCACTGATTGACACTTTCGGCTTTAAGATATAATTATTAAAACAAATAGCTTATTGCCGGAGAGACTCATATCCTACTTAAGAGCTTCATTAAGCAGCAACACAAGAAAATAATATCCTATATGACAGCATTGTCAAATAGGCTAAAATATTAATTAAAGATAGCTAAAAGCACAATTCTGCTTGCAAGGATAATGTTCATGTAAAAATGCTCATCTGGACATTTTCAAGCATATTATACAGCTACTTACCAAATAAATGTACATGATGTATCAATTTGAGTTTAAAACACACCTATATAGAAACAACGGCCCGTTAAGTTTAGCAATCAATATACAAAAAAATTGTTCTTTTAATAATACACATTGTTTCAAAGCAGCTTTACAGAAAATCATGATATCTTAATATCCCCATTACTTATAGTTGCATTTAGGACATTATAGGCACATTATAGTTGATAAGATACATTTTACGACAATATAAAGAATTGAATATAAATATAAAGAATCTTTCTACAGTGCATTTTTTTTTTATTAAATAAGAGTAATAATTAAGATTTCTATTGCCATGCATTTTCATTTCTATAGTTAAAACTTAGTTTTATTCATCAATAAATCAATTGAAAGTCTTTGGTTTCATTGGGTTGAAATTTAGTGTGGTGTATGTTTTTTTTTTTTTCAGGTTGCATGCATGCAGTTCATAAACATTGTGGTTCATTCTGTGGAAGACATGAATTTCAGAGTGCACTTACAGTACGACTTCACAAAGCTGGGTCTGGACGAGTATCTGGACGTGAGTAAACTTCAGTGCTGAGTCTCCTGATGCTAATGTTCAGTGAGGGTCCATCACTCTCTCTCTCTGGTTATCTTTGAGTAGAAACTGAAGCACACCGAGAGCGATAAGCTGCATGTGCAGATTCAGGCGTACCTGGATAATGTGTTCGACGTGGGGTCTCTGTTAGAGGATGCAGAGACCAAGAACGCAGCGCTGGAGAGAGTGGAGGAACTGGAGGAGAACATGTCTCATGTTAGTACTGTTTTTACAGCTACACTCTTTATAAGCTTCCAATAGAATCCAGAAAAAATAATCATTTAAGAGCCATATTCAGGAGCGAATACCATTCAAGGCCTTTTGTTTAACATTGCACCACCTGCCCAACAACATGACCAGTATTGAGTTCAGCTGAAAGCCTTTAATGATAATGCAACATGATAGGACCCTGTCATACATGTAGCTTGACCTTTGACCTATTGTGACGATTGAGCCATCTGGCCAAAGGATGACTTCCTGACCTGAGGTAATTTCCTCATTAGTTTGGCATTGATTTTTATAGTGTACTGCATAGTCAAGAATCCAGATTAATCAGAAGTCATGAATACTAAAGTGATATTGCTGTCAATCTGAAGTGTGATATTTATGCAACCCTGGCTGGACTCTTTTGAGGTTTACGTGCTCTGTCTCAGCATGACTTATTTGTGTCTTTGTGAATGTTATTTCTTGTTGACTCTTGTTTGTGGTTTTCTAGCTGACAGAGAAGTTGCAGGACACAGAGAATGAGGCGATGGCAAAAATCGTTGAGCTGGAGAAACAACTGATGCAAAAGAATAAAGAGCTGGAGTCTATCCGGGTAAATGATGCATCCTTACATCACATCCCCATGATTTCTTGAGTTGCCTGTACGGTTTGTTACATCCAGTGTATGTTATTCAGTGCTTAAAATTTATTTCACAATATCTGTAGAACCTTCCCTTTCCAAATGTACATTTGTACCACTGTTCACTGTACTTTCCAAAACACATACAGTGCTCATCACCAAAGAAGCAAATGTTTGTCTTCATAGTCAAAAACTTAAATGTTAATTTGAATCAGTATTAGTGCTGCTTTCCAGCAGTTAACAAACTAATTTATGTAATAAAGGTTATGTCAATAATAGCAGATATTAACAAATTTGAAAAAAGAAGCATTGATAATACTTTATTTTACAGTCATGGTCCGCATGTACATAATATGTACTAATAAGTAATAAGTAGGTACACTGTAAGTACACATACTGTAAAATAAAGTGCAACCTTTAGGATACATGCATGACTTTATTCTAATGCAATGCCCATTTTTAATCCTCCATTTAATTCCTGAAGTGCGGTGCTTTCTTTTTTTCATCTTGTTTTATTTTAAAATGTTATTTCATATTGATTTGAACACTTTAAATCCTATTGCACTGTCGAAAAAAAAAAAAAAAAAATCACTTGCTCTCTCATGTCAGTTAATGGATTATTACAGAATATATACGCAGCTTGTGATAAACAGTTTTTTCTTCTTTCTATTAATTGTGCAGCCCCCATTTTATATTTAATTACATTTAGCCGTTAGTCACCATTTTTACAGATTCTATACGCAGCTTGTGATAAACAGTTTTTTTCTATTAATTGTTTTTGATTTGATTTGTTTAGTTAGACGTTTGCTCTCAGGTGCACACCCTGCGGAGGATGGTGAAGGAGAAGGACAAGGCCATTCAGAAACAGAGCAACCTGGAGAAGAAGATCCATGAGCTGGAGAAACAGGGAACCATCAAGATCCAGAAGAAAGCGGACGGGGACATTGCCATCCTGACGTCCCCTTCGCAGGGGAACGGGCATCTGCCAGGGTCACAGGGCGTAGCTGGGGGGTCCGGTGAGGGGGCGGCACATGGCCTGACCGTGCCTGATCCTCCACCACCCCCTCCACCTCCTCCTATGCCAGAGACATGTGAGTGACCTCTCCTAAATCTATATACTGGATGTGAGTTTGACATTATTATACAGTCTACTTTATTCTATTCTGATTAATTGTATCACTATGTTTAGCTTGAGGCCAAAATCCGAGGTGGACAGTAAATACTCAAGTAAATTTAAATAGTATCTGTACTTTATCAGAGTGTTTTTCTTTGGAAAACTTTTACTTCACTACATTCCAAAGCATAATTTTGTATTTTTTACTGCATTACTACATTTCATAAATAAAAGTTGTTGTTGTTGTGTTTACCTTTAAATAAATAAAGAACTTTAAAAATAAAAATAAAAGTAAAGCTTTGAAATACTTTTACTTGATTAAAAGTTAAAAAAAGAACTAGATTTCTTTTTAAATACTTTTACTTGAGTTTAAGTATTAAATTATATAAAAACTGCAGTATTATGCTTTGGAATGCTGTGAAGTAAAAGTTTTCTAAAGAAAAATACT
Organism: Cyprinus carpio; assembly: GCF_018340385.1. Taxonomy (NCBI): domain Eukaryota; kingdom Metazoa; phylum Chordata; class Actinopteri; order Cypriniformes; family Cyprinidae; genus Cyprinus; species Cyprinus carpio. Next base: position 128,523 of record NW_024879273.1, on the reverse strand, counting down.
GATAAAGTATAGACACTTGAAAATGCTGTTTTAAAGCAGAGTAAACATACTTCGCTACTGTCCGCCTCTGGCCAAAATCCAAAATAAAACTGCCCCTAAAATTTAAGATGGGGTTAAAAATGCCACTGCACAATTTAACTAAATCTGTTACTACTCTCGCATGTTAAAATTGTATTGGTAGCAGCCTACAGTCTTCTGATTGATTAGACTGACTGAAGTAGCTGAATGCAGGTCTTTGACATAAAAGGCAAAACATTTAATACGGATATTTTTAAGATAAAAATTGCCTCTGAAAATCAATGCCAGTGCATCTTATTCTGGTTAAAATACATCCATTTAGACAGGAAGAAAACATCTAACGTAGCCGATATATAACTCTAAAAGGAAAGTCTAATATATGTGCGCACAAGAATGTGTTTTTTAGGTGAATCTTACAAAGTTCATTTTTCAAGAATGTGTCAAATACTGTATCTTACAAAGTTCATTTTTCAAAATGGAACCTGCAGTTACACTTTATTTTAAGGTGTCATTGTTACAGTGTTATTATGCATTTAAGTACTGAGTAATATTAATTAACTGCATGTACTTACTATATGGTTAGGGTTTGGCTTAGGATCACTTGCATGCATAATGTATTGTTGTTATAATAGTAAGTACATGTAACATGTCCAACAAGGAAACCTTAAGATAAAGTGTTACCGAACCTGCTTTCTCCTTCTTCCTCTTGTGTTTTCCAGTACCAAACGGTCCATCTGCTCCTCCTCCTCCTCCTCCTCCTCTCCCCGCTGTGGATATATCTGCCCCTATGCCCCCTCCACCGCCCCCCATGGCTCCTCCACTTCCAGGCTGCGGATCTCCCACCGTCATCATGAACTCAGGACTGGCAGGTAATGAAACCTGCTCGACACTAAAGACAAAACCATAACAGTCATCAACAGCCATTATCACATGTGCAAACTATGATACGGTATACCAAAACAGTGACATGAGAGGAGGAAAATCCCACTGATTTAGACCCAGATATGCCGCAAACTTCTTAAGAAGCCTGAAGTATGCATTAGTTTGTGTTGAAAGTTCACGCATCAGTTGAGAGCCGCTGCGGGTCTCTGGAGCCGCTGTCACACTGTCTCCTCTCATAGATCGCTGATCACAATCCTCACAGCTCAAGCGGTTTGTTAGGTTTCCTGTAAAAGGTTGAATGTCTAAACAAGCTCAAGTGAATCACTTCTGTTCTGCTACAGCGCGAGTCATAATCTCTTTGACTGTACTGTATATCAGATTTAAAAAAAAAAAAGTCAGATGAAAAATAAATGGTAATTTGCTAAATCTAATTTATTAATTTGATTTAATCCTTATACATTTTGCATAAAGTTTTGTTTTTTTTTTTGTGGAGTAATTTGGTTTTTTAATTATATATTTTGTTTAAAGTTTTGCATTGATTTTAATGGAGCAAACCTGCATCATTACTCCAGTCTTCCTGTCCAGACAGTGAAGTAAATCCACACTTTGCTGAAGAAGCGTTAGCAACACTCTTGAGCAGCGACAACAGTACTATACACTCCGCCATTGTTGTGTATGTTTGTTCGCACTTGCCTTTTAAATAATTAAGTTGTGCTAATCATGAGCATTACATCACAGTTTTCAAAGATCCCCGTTTTGGGTGTTTATACTGAAACAATAACGTAGCATTTTCAAAATCTAGCACTTTGCCTGTTTTAAAAAATATGCGTTTTCAGTCCCCAAAACACCGTTGTCGTGTAAACGAACAGGCAAAACGCATAAAAAGTTTCCCGTTTTTGGCTGAAAATGTTGTCGTGTAAACTACCCCTATATTAACTGCATTTTTTGCAACATTATAAATGCATTTTCTCTCACTTTTGATTAATTTAATGCATCCTTGCTGAATAAAATACTCATTTATTTTAGAAAAAACACCAAATGGTAGTCGACGTATATAGTGCAGAGTATACAGTAAATTTTAACTGCTTTTTTGTTCAAGCCTTCACTTAATTGCATTTTATTATAAAAAGCTGTGTTTTCTTCCACAGTTTGTTGGTAAGTAACTTCTCCCTCAAATTGATCTTTATCATTCCTCATGAAACAATCTGTACTCAGGATTCAGCGGTAATGCACACTGCAGGAAAAGGCCAATCAGATCTTTGGAATCAGAGGATGTGTTTTGTTTGCTCTTTAACCACGTCTTTCTCTCTGCTTATGTTTGCTCTACCTGTTACGCCGCCATAGAGGGACCCATCAAACTGTACTGTAGGTTTGCTATGTCATGTCTTATGTGTGTGTGTGTGTGTGTGTGTGTGTGTGTGTGTGTGGTCATGGTATTTTAGTCTCTTAAGAAAACACACTCAGTTCCTCTGTAATCTTGATCTGACAGTGACTATGAAGCTGCATTGCTGGTTGTTCCTCTTGAAACTGAGCATGAAATTGGATGCTGTTTTGCAGAACTTTTCCTTACCGTTTAAAAACCAGAGAGGAACATTCTTTAGACCTCGCTTACAGAGGTCAGCAAATAACAGGACTGTAATGCCAACCTATGAGACCACGTGTTCCATGAGATGTAAGCTCCACAGTGGACAGAATCCCTCTTTCCAGAGCTCAAGCCATGAACCACAACCTCATGGAAAACAAAACTACAGTTCACATCTACAGATCTATTTGTCATTAAGTTGCTATTAAGAACTGCAGAACTCTGGTAAACACAAACACAGTCCAAGCGCAGTTTAGCCTAGAACATAACTTATAACACAACACAACACGTCGAAAAGTGATGCTAAAGGTGTACCTTGAGCGTAAAACAGCAAAGTGTCAATATGTGAGGAGTTGAGAGTGAGAACGAGTTGCACGAATACATACTGTGTTCCTAGCATCACTGTTGTAGAGTAAAATGTGTTCTTCTACAGTTGCATCAGTACTCTGAAGGCCTGCACAATACTGTATATTGAAATAATAAAAAAATGTGAAATGGCTTAGTACAATTATCACAGCCAAAATAAATGCTTGGTAGTTTAACATTTTAAAATGAATTAAGATGTAAATATTAGTATTGTAATTTTACAGTTGTAGTATACAATTACTATTTTTATTTAATAGTCTTTTTTTTAAAATTTTACAGTACAATATAGTTACAATATTTATTTTTAGTTTTGGATAATATTTTTATTAAATAATAATCACTATATATATATATATATATATATATATATATATATATAATTTTTATATCTATATAATATTTTTAATGTAGTTGTTATTATTTATGTATTTAAGCACTGGTACTTTGTATTTTTCAACCCTAAAAGTCTCAGTCTTATAAAGTTGCATAGAGAGTCTTATAGAGCATAACATTTTTTTCCTCTGACTTTTAATTTATTTTATACAGATGCATTAGAATCTTTTTTATTTTTTTTTTTTTTTTTTTTTTTTTTTTAGAGTTATTCAAGTAATCTGGTGAAAATGACCTTTTTCACATAACAGTAAAACAAGTTTTAAATATTTTATGAGTCTGAGGACAATCTTGCTGAGCCAGCTAGTTAGTTAAATGTTCATTTATAGTAATTTACCTGATTAATAGAAGTTAAAGGTGATTCTGTCGCCCCCTTGAGGACTAAAGCTTGTTACTGCCACAGCAACACAAACAACTGAAAGATGGACAGCATTCACTTCTGTATTCACACACTTCTGTCTTACAAATGCCAGAATGTCTTTGCATTGATAATAAACCATGAAAGCAAGTGGCATTTGTCCAAAATACGGTTTCATCAAAACTAACTTCACTTTTCTTAGCCATTTTTACAATTACTTTTAATCAACTTTTGTCAAATGACCAGATTTAACATTTTCACTGTCCCTTTATATAAATAAATGTGCATCACAAGGCAGTAAGACTAAAAATGCCATGCCCGCCGTGTGAGTAAGTGTTTGATTGTGTTGTGTTTGCATGTTGAAACAGTGTGCTGTGCTGTTACAGGCCACTGATCGCCAGATAAGGCCATAGTTGCGTAAATTCAGGAATGTTTTACACACACTGAGAGTTTATTCTTGTTTTTCTGGCCACACTTTCTGCATGGCCTGATATCACACCATCATATTACCCATAACCCTCAGCTCAACTGGAAACTGCTCTCATTCCTTTTCGTAGCCTTTGATCAGAGATTTTGATTCAGCCTTAATCAAGCATGTTGCAGTTTGTATTTGCTGTGTGTGTGTGTGTGTGTGAGAGAGAGTCAGATTCAGTCATTAACTGGATTATTTTTGTGAAGTGTGAACCTGCATTCGACTCATTCTCATACTGAGATGCTGTTTGAGTCACATCCTCACATGTAAAAGAACAGTCATGAGCATCTGTCTCATTACCTAAACACACAGGACAATGATATTACTCAGACACGCTCTTTCATAGTTTTCAATTAAGTTTTCAGTCACATTTCATAAGTTTTCTCTAACCCTTCTCCTAGTATTTATATAAATCACAAATAAAACATAAGAATATGCAGCCGTAAAGAGTTTTTTTTTTTTTTTTTTAACTGCTTACACGCAAAATCTTTACTTGTCACACAGTTTCTGAAAGCTGACACTCAAACACCAGAAGCACGCACCAAATCTGCAAAACCATATGCTAATTCTCGGCCTGTGACTCAGGTTTCAATTATATAAAACACTTTTTGCAAAACACAACACACAGTTCTCTATGTAACACTAAAATCTAACAGTGATTGATATTATGGCAAAGGTGTTTGCAAATGTTTTTTTGTTTTTTAAGATGTGTTTGTAATATTTTGAATGCAGTGCTTCATTTTGCAAGAGATGTGAGGCATTTTGCATTTTGTGTGTGCAGTTCTTGGATTTGTGTGTAAAGATTTGGAAAAGAGGCCAACTTTTGAAAATGCACGTAAGCAGTTGAAAAAAAAAAACTGTGATATGAAAAGCTCAGATCATTCTCTTGGAAGTGTCTTCGATATCTATTTTGAGCACAGTCTGAGACAGAGTTCAGATCTTATTTGAAATTCTAGAGAAAACACATGAGATAAATGGGGGGGTAAATATATAATAGTGATTTATATACAGTGCCTTGCGAAAGTATTCAGCCCCCTTGAACTTTGCGACCTTTTGCCACATTTCAGGCTTCAAACATAAAGATATAAAACTGTAATTTTTTGTGAAGAATCAACAACAAGTGGGACACAATCATGAAGTGGAACGAAATTTATTGGATATTTCAAACTTTTTTAACAAATATAAAACTAAAAATTGGGTGTGTAAAATTATTCAGCCCCCTTAAGTTAATACTTTGTAGCGCCACCTTTTGCTGCGATTACAGCTGTAAGTCGCTTGGGGTATGTCTCTATCAGTTTTGCACATCGAGAGACTGAAAATTTTTGCGCATTCCTCCTCCTTGCAAAACAGCTCGAGCTCAGTGAGGTTGGATGGAGAGCATTTGTGAACAGCAGTTTTCAGTTCTTTCCACAGATTCTCGATTGGATTCAGGTCTGGACTTTGACTTGGCCATTCTAACACCTGGATATGTTTATTTGTGAACCATTCCATTGTAGATTTTGCTTTATGTTTTGGATCATTGTCTTGTTGGAAGGCAAATCTCCGTCCCAGTCTCAGGTCTTTTGCAGACTCCAGTCTTCCAGAATGGTCCTGTATTTGGCTCCATCCATCTTCCCATCAATTTTAACCATCTTCCCTGTCCCTGCTGAAGAAAAGCAGGCCCAAACCATGATGCTGCCACCACCATGTTTGACAGTGGGGATGGTGTGTTCAGGGTGATGAGCTGTGTTGCTTTTACGCTAAACATAACGTTTTGCATTGTTGCCAAAAAGTTCGATTTTGGTTTCATCTGACCAGAGCACCTTCTTCCACATGTTTGGTGTGTCTCCCAGGTGGCTTGTGGCAAACTTTAAAGGACACTTTTTATGGATATCTTTAAGAAATTGCTTTCTTCTTGCCACTCTTCCATAAAGGCCAGATTTGTGCAGTATACGACTGATTGTTGTCCTATGGACAGAGTCTCCCACCTCAGCTGTAGATCTCTGCAGTTCATCCAGAGTGATCATTGGCCTCTTGGCTGCATCTCTGATCAGTCTTCTCCTTGTATGAGCTGAAAGTTTAGAGGGACGGCCAGGTCTTGGTAGATTTGCAGTGGTCTGATACTCCTTCCATTTCAATATTATCGCTTGCACAGTGCTCCTTGGGATGTTTAAAGCTTGGGAAATCTTTTTGTATCCAAATCTGGCTTTAAACTTCTCCACAACAGTATCTCGGACCTGCCTGGTGTGTTCCTTGTTCTTCATGATGCTCTCTGCGCTTTAAACGGACCTCTGAGACTATCACAGTGCAGGTGCATTTATACGGAGACTTGATTACACACAGGTGGATTCTATTCATCATCATTTAGTCATTTAGGTCAACATTGGATCATTCAGAGATCCTCACTGAACTTCTGGAGAGAGTTTGCTGCACTGAAAGTAAAGGGGCTGAATAATTTTGCACGCCCAAATTTTCAGTTTTTTATTTGTTAAAAAAGTTTGAAATATCCAATAAATTTCGTTCCACTTCATGATTGTGTCCCACTTGTTGTTGATTCTTCACAAAAAATTACAGTTTCATATCTTTATGTTTGAAGCCTGAAATGTGGCAAAAGGTCGCAAAGTTCAAGGGGGCCGAATACTTTTGCATTGTAGTTTATTTTTAGTTATTTTCAAATCTTCAATGTACTGTCATTATAAAAGAACTTTATTATTGTTTATTTAATTAAAAAACTAACTAAAATATCAAACAATTATATATCAGCATCGACTATCGGCCAAAATGAGTTGAAAATTATCGGATATTGGCAAAAATCCAATATAGCTGACAGTATCAATGTTCAGTTTCATGTTCACACATTTCCCTCTCACGTTCAGATCTGTGCCTGCTGATCGTCACTCAGACTGCATGTCTTGTGTTTGTTTGACTGGCATGAGGTTGTTGACATGTGCTTTCTGTCATGTGTGTAGCTGTGAAGATCAAGAAACCCATCAAGACTAAGTTCCGTATGCCGGTGTTTAACTGGGTGGCGCTGAAGCCCAATCAGATCAACGGCACTGTGTTCAACGAGATCGATGACGAAAGAATACTGGAGGTGAGACAGACACGGCTTTGAACACATAGAAAAAAAATGGAAACATGGTCAAAACATTTGTTTTTGTGATGCACAGTATATGATGCAATATGAAGGCATTAAAGCATTCATTTCATAATTCATGCGTAATATGTTGCTGTATAATATGATCATGTTCAGCTCCCAGTTTAGTTTTATCTGCTGTAATTTATGATATACTTTACAGGATTCATTTCAAATTGTAATAATGTTCCACCACATTATTCTTGTTGTTGTTTTTTACGACATTTTTGATAGAATAGATGCAGCCTCAGAATAATTCAAAAACATTTAAAAATCTTACCGACCCAAAACATGTTTGTATATAGTAGGCTACAGATATTGTCATGGGTGTTGAATGACCCAGTGTGAGGAGACTGTGTATATTTGGCCCTGACTGTATTAAATCCAGGAAAAATAGTTTGTTTTCCTTTATATACTGAATTGTTGGCTTGTTCTTTAGCTCCATGTTGATTTGCTAGGATTCCAGGCTGGCTGTTATTTTATAGATCAGTGAGTTTAATGGTGAGTAGTGACTGTGGTTTGTCTTTTCAGGATCTGAATGTGGATGAGTTTGAGGAGATGTTTAAGACGAAAGCACAGGGGCCTGCCATAGACATCACCTCCAGCAAACAGAAGACCTCTCAGAAAGGACCAAATAAAGTCTCGCTGCTGGACTCCAACAGAGCCAAAAACATGGCCATTACACTCAGAAAAGTGGGCAAGACACCAGAGGAGATCTGCAGAGCCATTCAAATGTAATTCACAGCCGACATACTAGAGTACATACAGTAGAAAATATCACCAACATCCCTAGAAATAGTTTAAAATATTTGTAAATTATTATTTTTTTTTTTATGATTAACCATAAAATTGAGCTCCAAACGGGACTGAAAGCTGCAGCTGTGTGAACACAGAGGAGGTGGTGCTTTGATCTCTGCGTGTGTGTGTGTGTAGTTTGACCTGCGGACCTTGCCGGTGGATTTCGTGGAGTGTTTGATGAGGTTCATCCCGACGGAAGCGGAGCTGAAAGTTCTCCGGCAGTATGAGAAGGAGCGCAAACCTCTGGAGAACCTGACGGATGAGGATCGCTTCATGATCCACTTCAGCAAGATCGAGCGTCTCATGCAGAAGATGACCATCATGGCATTCGTGGGCAATTTCACAGAAAGTGTTCAGATGCTCACACCCGTAAGAGCTGACAGCACGTTTTAATTAAGCAGGATTAAGAATTATTTTCTAGTATTCACTCCAAGTCCTCCAGGCAAATTTACATGCCCAAGGATCTCCTCATTTCTCCATAATACTCCTTTTCTTCTCTTGAATTCTTTCATTACCCTTCTTCACGATGCTTCCCGTTAATACAGCACAAAACCATGTTTTCTTACAACTCAAAATGTGTTATAAAATAAGGTGAAAGAACCGTAATCTTAAGAAAATGCTGATCCTTCACCTCAAACTAAGGTCAAACTAGTATAATAATTTAACCAAATCTTGTCTAAATACACTTGACTTCACTTTCATTGTTTTATTGTTCTAGCAATAAACAGTGAATAAACAAATAAATTAAATAGAATTTAGAATTTATTTAAGCTCTAGCTAGTTTAGGACCAAATATTGGTTTGTAGTTACTGATGATCTTATATTTCTCACAAATTAAAGATAAATACTTAAATACTACTAGTGTTCAGTAATGTTTTTTGTAATAACTGGTGAGCTTGACAAGTGCAGTTAACATTACAATATGTGAAAAAATTAAAAATAAATAAATAAATAAAAGGTTTGCTTGTAGCAACACTTTACAGTTTTTAATGTATTAACTAGCAATGAGACATTTGTTACAGTACATATTCATTTTTGTTAACGTTTGTAAATAAAAATGCAACTGTTAGATCATGTTAGCTCAGGTCTATTGTATAATATTAACAGAAACTGCTTTTTATTTTATTTTTTAAATTATGTATTAGTAGTACTCCATAAGTGCTGAGATTAACATTAACTAAGATGAATAGATGCTGTAGAAGTATTTTTCAGGTTAACTGTTTTTTTTTTTTTAAGCTAGCTTTAAAAGTAGCTAGTTTTAATGAAGAAAACTATAATGGTCAGCTGGACCTTTGTATAACTTCTATTATTGTCTTTTGTTTTTGTCTCAACAGCAACTTCACGCCGTTATTGCAGCGTCTGTCTCCATCAAGTCCTCACAGAAACTCAAGAAGATTCTGGAAGTAGGTGTTTCACTTCTGCTCTGATTCATTTTTCTCCAGACTGTGCATGTGTTTATTGAGCGTGTGTTTCTCTCTCAGATCATCTTGGCTCTGGGAAACTACATGAACAGCAGTAAACGAGGAGCGGTGTATGGCTTCAAGCTGCAGAGCTTAGACCTGGTACACTTTACGTAGCATTACGCAGTTAAACTCAAATATTAGCTGTTAAAGTTAACCCTTATGAATTAAGAAAAGCACAAGAAAAAACACCCCCATTTATTACAATCCTTGTTGTTATTTATAGCATGCATAGGATCACCATGATAGATTTTAATAATAATATTATAATAACATTGATTTAAATGGCTGATTAAAAGTAAGTTGCACCAAATACCTCTGGAATATTTCATCTAATCGTGTTGCATTCTTCTTCTGAGGTAAAACGACACATTAATATATGTCCTTCATTTATGATTTTATAATTCATGCAGTTGAGGGTTTGCATGTTTTCCTGTTCTAGTTATTAGACACTAAATCAACAGACCGCAAGATGACTCTTCTGCACTATATTGCAAATGTAGTGAAGGATAAATACCAGCAGGTGTCGCTCTTCTATAACGAGCTGAACTATGTGGAGAAAGCTGCAGCAGGTATGAAACATGCCATGCGTCAATTTGATTACATTTACAATAAACATCAAAGTTTGACCGAACAGATCTCAGCTAAATGAATTCTGTCTGTTTATTCTTCAGTCTCTCTGGAGAATGTCTTGTTAGACGTGAAGGAGCTTCAGAGAGGGATGGATCTGATGAGGAGAGAGTACAGCATGCACGGCCACAACACACTGCTGAGAGATTTCATACAGCAAAATGAGAATAAACTCAAAAAACTTCAAGATGATGCCAAGATCGCTCAGGTGCCGTGAACACAGCACACACACATCAGCTCAATAAACCCGTTTCACTCTCAGTTAAAGAGGTCTCATCACGAGCAATCTTGTTTTCCTTTACCATTTGATACTTTCATAAAATCATAAAAACATCATATAAATGTCAAAACTCAGCAGTTCCTCCCCAGTTCAAATGGAGCAAATAAATAAATGCATAAATTAAATATGTTCATCATATTAAGCAATTATGTCTCTTCAGAAGACTTGGATTAAACTGTTTGATTCATATAAAGGGGGACTGTATCATATGACACCTGCATCATATTGTAATTAAAAATTTAAATTTGAACTTAAAGTCAGAACTTAAATTTCACGTGATTCTGAATGCCGTTTTTCGTATCTCATTCTCTCAGGATGCCTTTGATGAAGTGGTGAAATTCTTTGGAGAAAACTCCAAAACAACACCCCCGTCTGTGTTTTTCCCAGTGTTTGTGCGCTTTGTGAAAGCATACAGGGTAAAGCGACCAATCACCTGCCTTGCTTCATCCAATCACACCACTGCATCCTCTGCTTCACTAGTTTCTTCAGTCGTATGAATCCTAACAGCATCGATCACTCATGTTGCACAGCTTCCAAATGCCTCACTGATGGGTGTTTTCTCTCTGTCAGCAAGCAGAGGAGGATAATGAACAGAAGAAAAGACAGGAGCAGATGATGATGGAGAAGCTGATTGAGCAAGAAGCTATGATGGCACAAGAGGATCAGAAGGTACAGAGGAGTGTGTGTGTGTGTGTGTGTGTGTGTGTGTGTGTGTGTGTGTGTGTGTGTGTGTGTGTGTGTGTGTGTGTGTGTGTGTGTGATTAAAATTGTGTGTGTTTTTGTGTTTTAATGTTTGTGTGTGTTTTTCTGTAAGGGGTATTTTAGGGTTAGGGGATAGAAAATATTGTTTGGTCAGTATAAAAGTAATAGAAGTCTATGGAAAGTCCCCACAATTCACATAAACAAACTTTCCTGTATGTATGTGTGTGTCTGTGTCTGTGTGTGTGTGTGTGTGTGTGTGTGCATTTCCCGATCCTCTCTGGAGACCCATGTTTACGGTATAATGTGATGTTTTTCTCTGTGTGACTGTGTTTAAACACATTTATCTGGTTAGAGGAGCATTTGCAGACGTTTGAAGATTTAAGACAGCTCATTCAGCATCAATTGTGGACCTGTGGCATGTTATTGTGTGTGTTCTGTTCAGTCTCCCTCTCATAAGAGTAAGCGTCAGCAGCAGGAGTTGATTGCGGAGCTGAGGAAGAAGCAGGTGAAGGACAGCAGACATGTGTATGAGGGTAAAGACGGAGCCATTGAGGACATCATCACAGGTAACTCACTGTTAGCTGATGGGGTCTGCATGCAGAGGGCTGAAAAACATACAGTTAGTTTGAGCCACTAACCAGCTCTCTGTGACTGGTGGAAAGCTTTATTGCTCAATAACAATTTTCTGACAAGTGTGATTACAGGCTGAATGTGTGTGTGCTGTTACTGCTTACAGCTGTGAGCTGGAGTACAGCTACTAAACACTGTGTGGGTAGTGATTAGTGTAGTCCTAAATATTTGTCTGTATAGTGCATTTGGATAGTTGCATTTGCATTAAAGTTTTTAAAGTTTTGTTAAAACTACAGGGCTTTTGATCAAACTTCCACATTTTTATATTCCTGCCCACAGACAGTCAGATCAACAGAAGGGGGGCAAAACCAAAATAAAAAAGAGGGTAAACCTTATATAACTTTGAACATAGAGTAAGCATCATTGAAATATTAATGTCATCAAAGGATAGATAGATAGATAGATAGATAGATAGATAGATAGATAGATAGATAGATAGATCATTTAAATTAAAGCTTTCTTCACTGTGGACTAAAGGACTTTATTTATTAAAAATAACTGTGTTTAATAAATGTAATAATAATGTAAATGTGAATTCAATGATATGACTCCTTTATATATATATATATATATATTTTTTTTTTTTCCTTCATTTAAATTCTAACCATGACAAATGATCTCTGCAATGAGCCTATAGTATTTAAGAAAATAGAATTAGAAAATATTTTGTAGTATAATTTTTTTTTTTATACCTTTTGTGTATCTCTCTTGACAGCTGCATTACTATTTTAGGCGTGTATGTAATAATCTATATTGAAATAGCTAGTTTCAGCTTAATATAATAGCTGCTGTAGTACCATGTGATTGTTAGTGTGTGCTATTGTGTGTAGAAATGTTGTGTGCTAACATTGTGCTTGTTGCTCTGGCAGTTAAACCCTGTGTTGTTTGTGTGTGTGTGTGTTTCGTCTGGACGCAGTGCTGAAGACTGCCCCCTTTACTGCACGCACGGCCAAACGCAGCTCGCGTTACTTCAACGAGGAGCTCCACTTCTAAAGCTTAGACTCTCTCTCTCTTAAAGGTCGCTGGATAAAGCTGCTCTCTTTCATTCTGTGTGTGTGTTACACTTCACATTCCTGGTTTTATTTCCCTGTGGGGTGACACTTCTGGATGTGGGCCGGCGTGTGGATGTGATGTCATGGGCGTGTTCATTTTTCCTTTCTTTTCCAACTAAACTCTTGCATAATGGGGGGTTTGGGGAGGCGAGCATATGTTGACACCGCAGGTTTCTTTTGCATGGAGCATGTCATAAAGTCATATTCATCATTGTAACATGAATGTAATAAGAGGAAATATAATGTCACAAAAACCCAAACACAACAAGAGTTTAGAATTAACCCTATGTAGGTTTCAGCTGTGTTTAAATTGAAGTGTCAGTCCTATTGGTTGACTCGGAGCGCCCTCTGCAGTTTAAATAGCAGGCATAAGTGTGAAAATATATGTCACTTTTCCAAAATGATCCATTTTGCCATTGATGTTACTGTATCATCAAAAGCATTGGTTCCACTTTATATTAAGTGGCCTTAACTACTATGTGCTTGCATCAAAAAATAAGTACAATGTACTTATTGTGCTGATACTGTATTGCAAAACACTTTTGCTGCTATGGGATATTATACGGGTAAGTTTAGGGACAGGTTTGGTGGTTAAAGTGGAAGGGATGGGTCAACAGTGTAAGTATAAATGTTATTACAGAAATTAATCACAGATGTAATTACATGCAGGTATTTATTTTTTTTAATATAAGTACAATGCAAAAACATGTATGTGCACAATAAGTGCATTGTACCAAATTATTAATGTAAATGTAATTACATAGTGGTTAAGGCAACCCTAATATAAAGTGAGACTAAAACAAACTACTGGATGATCCATTACTCAAAAAGCACTCAGAAACAGTCATGTTTGTGATACTGGCGTGTTGGGCATGGTCTGTGACATTATTGTTTGCTCTTGTGTTCATTTGTCCATGTCATTGTGAGTATATATAATATATAATGTCATTGAATTTTGTAACTATTCACATTATGTTGGTTTTCTGCATTTTCTCACTCTTCAGTCATGTTTTCCTGCTCTAATGGGAAATTTCTAATTTCACATGAGTCCATATGTTGCAGATGTGTTTAATTTGTTGCATGTTGGGATGGTTTTCTCTCATAAGCATGTTGTGTTCATTTGCTTCACTGTATGCATTTGCACAGGGTGAATGACATTTCTCATTCAGATTTACTTCTGCTGTTAGATTTAGGGTTAAATCTCACCAAAAACAACCTATCCAGGTCATAATTTAACCAAAAAAAAGGGACTTATAACAGGCCTCATCCTCTTTATGTAAAATACATTTAAACATTACAGTTATGAAATTTGACTGGGGGGACGTTTTCGTGAGATTCACTTGCGTAGCATTGCTTTTAGTTTTCACCTTGCACCATGACTGCTTGAGCTTCACTTACTGTTCATTCTGGCCTATAACAAAGCACTTCTGGGAGGCTTGACACATTGTCTTTGGTTTCACTGTTTAAACATGAAGTGACCACACAGACGTCACTTTGTTGTGTCTGGACGCTGGAGCAATTGCGCAGAGCAGCTTGAGTCATAGAGTTGATTACCGCAGTATCAGCAGAGCTTCAATAACACCCTCCAGCGCCTGCCTATGGCCTTTGACCTTTCCTCTTTGAGCCCTGGGCAGCTTGACTTGCGTCCGGTCCACTCTACTCCGATCTAACCTCCATTTTTGTTTCCTCTCCACTCAGCCTTAAAGAAGAATAATATTACTAAATTTCCCAATGTGCACTCGAGGGTAAGGAACTCTTCCAGTAGTACCCCAGTGGATGCTACTCAGACCTGGCAAGCATCTCTCTCTTTATTATTATTTGTCTTTCATTCTTCTCCATCCATTGTAGATGAGTTGCTTTTGACACTGAATACAAAAGCCATCTTTTTGTGTTCTCTTTCTATCTGTCGTTCTGCTTAACACACATCAGGCCTATTGAGTTCTGACCCCCAAGGGCCGAGTTCCAGGTACTCATGTACATCACCCTGTTGAACTGATTTAATTTGTAAATTAGTTTGATTAGGTGATGCCATGACCCGAGACACTGAGAGTCTGCCTGTATAGTCTCACGTTGAACTGATCCACACTTAGATAGTTAGATAGTTGAGTTTTCATTAGTGCCATTAAAAACTTAAGTTAAGATTCTGTAGTAGGTACACTGACCCCAAAATGAATTAACACTTTGAAATTGTCAGAATGTCAATGCATTATACTATATAATTATATATAATATAGACAAAAAGGGTTTTATCTATTTGCAAACAAACTGAGACACAAGCAAGTTGCTTATCGATTCTTCACTCGTACTGCATCTGCTAAGACACTATGTGGAAAATTCGTTTTTCTCTGAATACTGAAGCCTTTTCAATAATGCAGTGTAACTGCATGACCATTTGTTTGATCAGTGATTGTTTGAACAAACCAGTGGGTCAGCAGCAGAACTCCAAAAGCCTATGGCGACAGAGCATCTGGCTATATAAGCGGGCATTTTGCCATAGGATCCTCAGATTTCTTCTCCTTCAGCAACAACTGCAAGATCTTCGCTATGAGACTCAAAGCCTTCGCCGTGAACAAGCCTCGCAGCAGATCAAGACCCCTTCCTGCTCGGCTGACTTCTCAGCTCTCCAGCCGCCTTCAGCATGTGCGGCAGCTGTGGTCTTCCCAGTCCCCACATTTCCCCCAGCTCAAAGCAAGTCAGGCTTCTATAGCTGATACTTCCTCGTCTAAAAAGGATGGTGGCCTAAGGCCCATCCTCAATCTCATGAGACAGCCGTTCAGGATGATTACACTGAAACAGATCCTCTCGCAAGTATGCCCATAGATGCATACTTTCACATCCAAACAGTCCCAACACCACAGATGATTTTTGAGATTCACCTTTGAGGGAGTGGCATATCAATATATGGTCCTTCCCTTTGGATAGTCCCTAGCTCCCTAGTCCCTAGCACTTTTACGAAGTGCATGGATGCGGCTTTTCCCCACTGAGACAGATGGGAATCTGCATTCTAAATTACCTCGACGACTGGCTAATCCTGGCCCAGTCAGAGGACGAGCTACTATCTCACAGATCCTTCTTCCTCAGCCACTTAGAATGCCTAGGACTCAAGGTCAATCTTGCCAACAGTGTGCTGTCCCCCAGCCAACGGATATCGTTCCTGAGAACAGTTATAGACTCAGTCCAAATGAAGGCGGTAGTCACGCCAGAATGTGCACTGGGCATTCAGCAGCTGGCAGCCGCATTCAAAGTTTGACCCCTTCGCCGTCTCAAGGCATTTCAGAAGATGCTGGCCCTCATGGCCTCTGCATTTCCCGTACTTCAGTTGGGCCTGCTTCACATGCAGCCCCTTCAGTACTGGCTGAAACCGCAAGTTTCATCCCACACCTTCAGCAAGGCAGAGGTCGACCTCTTCGCCTCAGAATGCAACTCTCATTGCCCAATTTACTTTTCTAAGGAAAGGGATGCGTTGACCCATGACTGCCCCAACCTCCTCCTTCACGCTTTCCCCCCAATCGCCCTGATTCCACAAGTAATCAGGCAAATCAGGGAACAGAAACATAAGGTTCTGTTAGTGGCCCTGCTCTGGAGGAACTAACACTGGTTTGCAGAGCTGTCTCGGCTGCTCTCAGCTTCTCCGTGGCCCATTCCCCTGAGATGGGACCTCCTCTCTTAGGCGAACTGAATGATATGGCAGGAGCTCTTGGCCCCACCTGCCTCGAATTTGGGACCAACGACTCAAGATTGTCCTGAAGCCGAGGCATCTTTACGTACCTAAAGTGCTCTCAACTCCATTCAGAGCACAGGTTATAGCTCTATCGGCCCTTCCTCCTTCGGAGCAAGACCCAGAGCAGAGTTTACTTTGCCCTATCAGGGCATTGAGAAGGTATATTGAGCGCTCTGCCCCGTTCTGGCAGTCGGAACAGCTTTTTGTATGCTTTGGAGACCGCACCAAAGGGTCTCCGGTCACGAAGTAAAGACTTTCCAAATGAATAATACACACTATAACGCTAGCCTAGTCTTCTTTGGCCCTACAATACCCCATGGGAGCAAGAGCCCACTCAAAAAGAGGCGTTGCCTCTTTCTGGGCTTGGTCTAGTGGTGTGTCCTTTGCAGAGATTTGTGCAGCAGCCAGCTGAGCCTCGCTGTCCACATTTACCAGGTTCTATAATCTGGATGTCTCGGCCTTACATGTCCGGATCCTTTCTGCATAATGGGCCCACTTTTGCTATATGGTAAAGTCAGTGCTTCAGGTGTTTGTCTTCCTTACTGTACACTCTTCGCCCTCACTGAGTTCCGAGGCTGTACGAAAATCTCTTGAAACGATTACTCCAGGCCGGGCCGACCTCTGTGAGTTTGGCCCTATTGCCTCCTGCGGGGCTTCCCTGCAAAATACTTGGTCACCCAGGGCCCCGTTTGGTGCTTAAGGCAATTTCAAATATTAGTCATTCCTTTACCATAACACAGCGGGATTGTACTGGTTCCCCATAGCATCTTAGCAGATGCAGTATAGTTGAATTTTTGGTGGGGTAGTTAGTGTGTTGTTTAGATAGGGTTGGTTCTCTGAGATACGGGAATGAGTACTGCATTGCTGGCCATGCTATGTAGCAGCAGGACTCAGTCATCGCTTCAGTAGAAGTAACCTGAGGATCCTATGATGAAATGCCCGCTTATATAGCCAGATGCCCTGCCCATTGTGGAGGGCTTCGTCGCCAAAGGCTCGTGCAGCGCTGCTGCCGACCCATTGGTTCATTTTCAATTCACTGCACGAACCAACAGCTGTGCAGTTACACTGCGTTATTAAAAAGGCTTCAGTATTCCCCATAGCAGACGTAGTACTCGTTTCCGTATCTCAGGGAACCGAGGTTACGTTAGTAACCTAGTACATTTCATAAATATGCCAGTAGTTGGCAATAGGCAAGAGTCATTGAATCATTAATTCAGACAGTTTGTTCAAAAACACTGATTCAAAAACATTATTGTATGTTGTTTTGTATATCTAAAATTAATGCAAAAAATCACAGCTTGTTACTGAACTCCTGTGTTATCCGCAGTCAATATTAGTACATCTGTGATTATCTGCAGCTAAATCACAGCCTCTGGCATGTGCAGAATAAACTTAATTATATTACAAGGAATGTTTCACAAGGTTAACAATTTTTTTTTTTTTTTTTTTGAAGGGCATTTAATACTACTTTTACATTGCAACACACTCATAGTTAATCAATTCTCTGGTTACTCTGCTAAGATAACTTGAGAATTGACTTACATTTATGCATTTCGGTGACACTTCTATCTAAAACAACTTAGACTGCATTTAAGGAAATCCAGCTTTGCCTGGGAATCAAACCCATTGGTAGTTGCCATACTGTATAGTCTGTGCTAGGAATACTGTAGATCTGCTAAAACCCCCAAAACACAAGTTTATTAAAAGTAATTTTCATAAAAGTTACTTCCTGCAGTGTTTGAGCACAAGATAGCACTTCTTGTATTATATTTTGTCTCATAATGCAGTGACATTGAGACATTTTATGTGCAATTTCAAATACATTTCGGGGCCACTGTTAGTGTTTTCCCAACAACCTTGTTAAAAACAAGTTCCTAAAAAGAGACAAACTCCATAGTCTCCATTCCCATTTAATTCAGAAGCTGAAAAAAAGTACTTAATACATTAAAAACTCAAGCTGCTTTGCCCAGTTGACCACCAGCATGTCCAGATGATCTAAACTCAGATACTGACATGATTTTATTCTGTTCTTCCTGCATCAGATTTGAGAAACCAGCCTTACAGGCGTGCTGACGCTGTCAGGAGGAGCATTCGAAGACGTTTTGATGATCAGAATTTGCGGCCAATGAACAATGCAGAGATGGTCATGTGACGAGGGCAGAGTGGATGTGATTGGATGGGCTGGAGGAGGGAAGGATGAGCTAATGAAGGACTGATGAAGATGACAGGAGGTCTCAAAGCCAAGTGCCTACATTTAACATCTGTCCCATCAGGTGTTGAATCATACATGTGTTTTAGTCAATATCTTCTGTCTGTGAATTTTTATATGACAATCGATGTCTTGATCTGTTTTTTATCTTATGGGGCTTCAATTGTATGGTGAGATCAGTTTTTTCTTGAAAAAAGTGTCTGAATGTAAAACACTTTAAGTATCATAAACCTGTACAAAGGTTTCTTACATTCCAGTGCTTTCGCCACTGATCAAAACCAACTAGGTTTTCCGAATCTACTGGTTGGTCTTAAAGAAGTCCTGTAGTGTCTGTCAGAGCCTGTTTTTATTGTGGCGTTCACATAGGGGGCACATTCTTCTGTTAAAAAAACAAACAAAAACAGATAGATAGAGCCCAACAGAATGGAATACAGGTTGAGAAGCATTTGAAACATTTAAAAACTTGTGTAAAAGTTGTAAAAATATGTTGATGGCTTGTAGGGTGTGACAAAGTGGACAAAGGTAACAATAATAACATTCCTGATTTGAAGGTATTTAAATGTGTTGTTCCTAAGACCCACACCTGTGGTCCTGGCCACTTGAGAGCATGTGTACACAACAGGAAGTACACAAGACTGTCCCAGGTCTGAAAATGCCAAAGCACTACATTTAAATTGTCATCTGAACAGTAATTTACAAGTTTGTTTTTAAAGTGCAAATTATTGAAAATCAAAATGTATAAATAAAGCTCTGTAAAAACTTTACTTTTTTTCACAAAACTGTGTTGTGTGTCCCATTGAGTAATCAAAGACGCCACACTGGTTACCCAATGGGACACGCTTGGGACCTGCAGTCTTCACGCCCAATTGAAAACATTGGCCAAATTCAGGAAATATATCTCATCACCAGTTCGTATGATTCGCGAATTCACTTTTGCATGATTTGTTTACACCCCAGTGTCAGGTATGAATTCATACGAATTGTGGAACTTGTAAAATACATACAATTTAACAAAAGTCATACACAATCGTACAAGTGAGGTCGTACGAATTAACCACTTTTTAAAATATGAACAAATTGCTATGAGATCGGGTTGGAAATGGCTTTGAAGTGGTCACAAAGATTGCAAGTGTGGGTTCCGGGACAGGCCCCCCTTTAAAAATCATTATGAACTAACAGACTAGTCAGTCGTCTGTTGGACTAATTGACATCCTGGTCCAACCCTAATCAGAAGGTGTTGATCACAGTCATGATGGAGTTACTGCAGGGGGCTGTGAATGGATGTTGCACTATTGGGCCACAGAATTAGATGGGGTTCAGTTAAGTAGGGAAGAAGTGTTATATGTAAAATGATGTTACATGGGTCAAAGGCAAATGTGAAATATAAACCAGAGGTTGCAGAACTCCAGTACCTCGTGTTTCTGAAAGACTGCTGACAAGTCTTAATTAAAATGGTGCACAAGCAAGACTGCATTAGGCTTTGGTCTTCAAACTGTGGGTTGGTTAGGATTACCTAAACCAAAGTGCAGAAAAAGTCTGCAGCCTTTACAAATGATGGAGTCAGAGTCGTCGAGCATTTTTAAAAGTCCATTGACTAAATAATGTTCCATGTTCAACACAGGTGAAGCTCTGTGCTCTGCCAAAATCTTGTTTACATGAAAGCACTTCAAATGAAAGTTTATGGGTCAAGGCATTGCACAGGAACAAATATAAAAGTACAAATATAAAACCCTCAAGACTTCATCCATGTTCACTTGACTACTGTGATAGAGAAGTATTTGATTCTGTTTTAAAACCAACGTTGTCTTAACCAGCAATATAACACTCCTGTCAAGACATGTAACTGGATGACTGAAGTTACCAGAGTTAACATAACCAGAAGTCTACAGCAGTCTCTTTGCTAAAATTACAAAACATGTCAGCTCAAAAAGTGCTTTAACAAAAATATGAACTTTGCATTTTATGTCTGCTTTTAAACTCTTGCTCTATAGACTTCCATTGGAAGTGCACTGAGGTAAATGGAATATTGTGTCTTATACACAGAGGATTAAATATGGAGTCTGTGCTAATCGACAGATGCTGTCTAACAGAATGTTCCTTTATGAATTTTAAGCACTTGCCACAACTTAGTCGGTGACGTTGGCTCTTGTTCTTCACTACACAAGATCAGGTTCCTTCTAGAATTCAGTTGCTGTAACTGGGCTTGTTTTGTGCATTCTAGGTCTGATGATGGGAAATAAGGCCGGTTATATAAACTGAATTTTGTGTGATTCTATGATGACCTGCACGAATGAAAATTCACATTTCTTGAGATGTGTAATTCTATTTAAAAGCAAAAATATAAAATCACCAAAAAAAAAAAAAAGCGTTTGTTAAATGTACAGATGTTTTGATACAAAATTTTTGCATCTTTTTAACTTTTTAATCTCCTAATATTGTACATAATGTTTAAAAACAATACTGTTTAAAAAGCATTCTCTACTACAACATTTGCATATTTTAACTTATAGTTTTCTTTTTTTTCCCCTGCATTTTGTATATTTAATAAAAGTGAAAACCTGAACCAGGTCTTTAAGACATGCAGCCACATCACACTAGAACATCCCTTCTATATTAAAACATGTCAGAATCAGATGCAGTAGCAGAATTATAGACGTCTGTCTCATCACTTTACATTCCACTTAGAAAAACTGGATTAAACTGGCATTTTTCCCCTAAAATCACTGTTATCTTAGGCATTGAATGCTTACAGTACTGCACAAAAGATTTGTTCTCAGTTTTAAAGTTAGATGATTTCTCAATGTCCAATTAAACTATTTACACAATGCTGGTTTCTGTGTTGTTCTTGAGCGAGTGAACAGAAGTAGGATGTTGCCTCCAAAAAAGCCTGGTGCTGAAATTTAAGGTCAAGATCCAGGCTGCAATGCAAAGATGACAGATCAAGCACTTGATCAAGCACCTGTTGAATAAAGGCCATTTCTGTGGCTTCCCAGGTAAATCTGAATTCGGTTTAAGTAAACTAAAAAGGTTTTACCACTTTGGTAACTTTGGTTAAGTTCTGGTTAAAAGATCTCAAACTGAATCAGCGTTGACCTTTTTCACAAAAAAAGGCATTTCCCCTGTACCTCTCGCTCCAAATGAAAGTTGTTCACAGTAAAAGAATTTTAGTGACAGAATCACCCAGCTAATTATATTTTATAAAACGTACTTACAGGTCTGCTGACCTTGTTGAGTTTAGTTCGCATGCTTCAACACCATTTAACCGAAGCATGGTCATTTCCACATTTAAAACTAAGAAAACAGTACAGCCATATATTTTTGAGGAAAAGACCATGTTTTAACATATAGAAACCGTTATTTTAACATACTGATATTTAACATCGGGTATTTTAACATACCTGACATATATAAGTAACTGAAAATTGTATGGCCCTCTACTACAATTCACAGCAATACAAACATAACTCTCCAAGTACACTCTTGATTGATAGGTGGATAGCATTTAATAGTTATTTTTAACATGAAGCATGTGACAATTTCTTTATCAAATTAACATGTAAATAACTTTGAATGCTGCAGTTTGACTATGCATCTAAACTAGGTCACTCTAGGCTTCTGTGAACAGTAAATCCCTGAGAAGTACAATATTTTTGCAGCACTAAAGTAGCCTACAGTTATCACTCAAAGTCTTCGATTGTTTTTTGGTAGGCTTTTTCATAGTTTTACAGAGTCTCAAATCACACCTGCCTACAGATGTGCACAGGGGGACAGGTCTGCATTTATATTATACGCTTAACGCATTCCATATATGCAATTATAAGCTTTGGATTTATATATAATAAAAATTTATAAATATAGTTGATATATATTTTCTTCACTTGAATGGACAGATTTTAGTCAGAAATTGTCAGCTGACTTCTAAAACCTCAGTGGCATAGAAGTTACTGAAGAAAACATGATTAACAAAAAGATCACTGGCATGAAAATGAGCGGGTTTGGATCTCCCGAGAACAGAACAACAAAAATGCATTATTTTATAGTTTATTTGTCAAAATTCAAGTTGAAAACAATGCTGCAGACATTTTTTCATACCGATGACATTGTTTTGCAAAAATGGCTTTTACAGAAAATCGTACAGATTAATCTGAAGTTGAATAATAGTTGATTTTAAGCAGGGCTGTTCATTTTGTTCCATATTATCAGTGATGTTTAAAATAACAAATATACAACTAACTAAAAAAGGGTTCTGCAGCTAAAGACAACTTAACTTGCAACCTCTGAAAAAAATCTTACAAAATCAAGAGTGCTGATGTTCAGACAATACTGCCTCTCAGAGAGACTACATGACGGTCAGTGGATTCACAGCCAAAAAGCCAACACTCGGATGCAAAACACATCACAGGAATGCAAGTGAGAGAGTGACAGAGAGTGATTTATGGTGCGTCCAGCTGCTCCAAGAGAGTGCGCCTCCTCTTCTCCAGCTCTCCTTCACTCAGTTCGCTTCCAGACGTATCCCATCCACCCTGAGAGACAGACAGAGGGATTCAGATCTCATCTGGGTAAATGAGACTCTACAGACACCGTCTCAGATGCGATCGCTTACCTCTTCTTTTGTACTCTTTCTTTTGGGGGATTTCTGTTTGGATTCTCCACGTGACTTCCCTCTGGATTTGTCGTTCTCTTTATCCTTCTCTTTCTCTCTTCCTTTCCGCTCTTTCTCTCCTTCAGACTCAGGGGAGGCCTGCGAAAAAAAAAAAAAAAAAAAAAAAAGTGTGATATTCCCCATATTGCTCATTATCCTATAATAGCCATTTAGAGTTATACACTTTATAAAACAATTATTTAATGAATGCGAGTAAACGTAGCATCGTAGAACTGAACATAATCTGAGGAATGGACCATGGTTCACTCATATTTAATACACTGTATATTCAATCCCAGAGACAGACACTTGTTAATCAATAAATGATGGAGAGAGCCCCTTCTTCAACAGCCAATTCAAATAAGGTCATTTGAGATTTTTACAATTATTCCAAATCAACAAAAATAAAAATCTCTTATAACTAGTAACTTTCATTTTCTGTAACGCTGCTTTGCAACGATCGTGAAAAGCACTATACAAATAAACTTGAACTGAACTGAATCCAACTCTACTTAAAATTATCCTTATTCAAACACTATTATAATCAGTATGTCCTAATTATATGCTTAAATATACTAAACAAAGCTGATCCAATGGGTAGAAATCATCAAGTTGATTCAGTCCAGTAAGTGCTCATCTTGAAATATTACTGGAAAAAAAAAAAAAAAAAAAAAAAAAAACCTTTTTACTTTTTACATTTACTTTATATAAAAATAATAATAATAATAAAAAAAAAACAGTAAAGATTTCACAGCAAGAACTTAGTAGTAAGACCTGAAGGGGGACATACAAGAAAAGCATTTTGTTTGCTGAAAAGTATAACAATTAGACAACAGAAGGCATGTAGCAGATGGTGTACAAAGCTTTTTCAGCAACGCTTCGGGAACCACTGTGAGAAGCATTGTATGTCATTACAAACTGATACAAACTAATACCTCGTAAGAGATTTGTTCAGAGTCTGACTACATTCCATCTTCATTTGATCTGCCAGCACTTACACTCTCTATTCTATTTCTATCCTAGCTACTTGTTTTCCTTTTATTTATTAAAAAATGACCCTCTTACACAAGCATTCTTTTATTTTTTACTATTTTTATTTAAAAAAAAGAATGTCTAACACAGCATGTCTATTCTTTTTTTCCCTGTTCTATTTATTTTATATAAAAAAGGAAAAAAAATCTTGTCATAGCACTTGCATATTATTGCAGGTTATTGAGTAAGTCAGATTCCTCCTCAGCTGCACAAGGAATAAGTATTAGAGAGTTTGAGTCGTTCGCTACTCACTGATTTGTGTCGTCTTTTCTTTCCCTTCTTCTTGTGTTTCTTAGATTTCTTGTAACTCCTCTCTGTAAAGATCAAGATCAGATGATCATTGAGAGACTGGTCATGATGCATTCAGTATTGATGTGTTGTGCAGGACACTGATATCGATCCTAAACGTCACTGACCAGATTCCCCAGAGGACGAGTGCTCGGAGGGAGATTTAGAAACTGAACGTTTCTTCTTCTTCGAGTGATACTCATCTTCCTCTGACTCCGAGCCCTTCCGTGAACAAACACACAGGACACAGTTTAGGAGGAGGCATGAGACCTGAGTAAATGTATACCTCAAATCTCCACACTGGATCATAATACAATACTCTTATTGGTAGGGATGGAATGATTAACCAGGAGAAAATTTATTCAAATCGGTTGAGATGCTAAACAAATCGTAATTCAATTGGGGTAGGTGTTTATATGAATGCATGTCTGAGGGGAACTTACTGTCTTTAGAAAAGTTTAGATGGCATTTTTTCTTTTCATCTTGCCTCTGTATGAAGCATATTAAAGTTCATAAGTGCAGCTGCTTTGTTTAACGCGGTAACCAAGGAAACGCTTTAAGCTCCACCTGCTGCGGTGTCCATAAGTGCTTTGTTTACAGCGGTAACCAAGGAAACGCTTTAAGCTCCACCTGCTGCGGTGTTCATAAGTGCTTTGTTTACAGCGGTAGCCAAGGAATCGATTTAAGCTCCACCTGCTGCGGTGTTCGTAAGTGCTTTGTTTACAGCGGTAACCAAGGAAACGCTTTAAGCTCCATCTGCTGCGGTGTCCATAAGTGCTTTGTTTACAGCGGTAACCATGGAAACGCTTTAAGCTGCACCTGCAGTAGTGTTCGTAAGTGCTTTGTTTACAGCGGTAACCGAGGAAACGCTTTAAGCGCCATCTGCTGCGGTGTCCATAAGTGCTTTGTTTACAGCGGTAACCAAGGAAACGCTTTAAGCTGCACCTGCAGTAGTGTTCGTAAGTGCTTTGTTTACAGCGGTAACCATGGAAACGCTTTAAGCTCCATCTGCTGCGGTGTCCATAAGTGCTTTGTTTACAGCGGTAACCAAGGAAACGCTTTAAGCTCCACCTGCTGCGGTGTTCACAAGTGCTTTGTTTACAGCGGTAACCAAGGAAACGCTTTAAGCTCCACCTGCTGCGGTGTTCATAAGTTCTTTGTTTACAGCGGTAACCAAGGAAATGCTTTAAGCTCCACCTGCTAGCTGAGATTGAATCTGCGTCTCGTTCAGCTCGTCTGCTGTTTCTGTTTCATACTGATATTTTTTATGTATAGTTTCACAAAACTGAAGTCAAATCATTATGTTTTTGCTTCAAATTTAATCTAATTTAGATTAAAAACTGCTCATGTTGCATGTATGCAATATCTTTGTTTGGATCATGATTAAAATGCAGTGGTTGCTTCTAATTTTTTTAATTGGAAAGAGCACAGACAAAGCCTTATTTTGTTTATATGAAGAGGACACATTTAATTTATAATGTCATAAATCTCATTTTGCAAAATAAATAAATAGTTAATTTAATCGAATTGTGACATTCCTACTTATTAGGTCTACTTTTTAAAGTCTTCTACAAAATGTATTGGAATTAGAATATGAAATATATTCAGAAAATTATGATATTAGAACAGAACTACACATTCTTTAGGCAGTAATGATGTTGTTTCAAAACAAAACAGTTTATGGTTTAACACCCTTAACTGTAAAATGATCATTTTAACTCATTTTTGTTCAGACAGTACAAGACAAAAACAGACAAAAAGTCTATAAAACAAACCTCACATTTTAACTTGAAACCATTTTCTAAGAGAAAGAAAGATTCAAAACGATTTGTTTATATATATAATTGTTCTGACTTGGATAAGAACAAAGCTTGCACTGAGTTGAGATGAATGATGGAACAACAGGCTTCTGTAAAAGACCATTTTTAACGAAATCGAATGCATTTCAAAACTGACAGTTCCGAAACATTGCTGTTGATCTAAACTGAATCAACACTGATCTGAGTCGAGCTGAATAACGACAGCGTTGCCTTCTATAGAGCTGCTAAAAGCTTAACTGAATGTTCATAATGGATGAACTTTACACAGTAATTGAACAGCTACTGAACTGAATCAAGACTGAACTGTCGGCAGCTGAATAATGACTTTTTAGAGCTGTTTTACAGCATCATTTGGATTTCTCTCATATCTAATGAAGTTTGCATCATTGATTCTTTTATTCTCCAGTTTATTACTGTGAAGCTGCTTTGAAAAACGCAAATTCATTCTCTGTAGGTGAAGTAGGTGAAGCATATTGGAAAGTAGAAATCCAGCAGTTACCCCGGTACATATTATACAGCAGTTATGAAGAAGAAAATAAAAAAAAGCCATTGAAACTTTTCTGAAGACAGTCGGTTCTCTTCAGAGATACATTCATATAAAGTCCCACCCAAGTCCATCTCAATATCAGAACGGCAGATGAGTTTGCAGGCATGAAATGAGACTCACTGATCGAGATCGGGAACGTTTTCTGTGGTGTTTCTTGGATTTCTTTGAGTGTTTTTTAGTCTTTGAATGATGATGTTGACACTCGTGCTGTAGAAAGAGATCACAGACATGACCACTGCATTACTGAATACCTGAAAGGCTTTCCAAGTTTAACTGCCTTTTAAAAGAGTTTAAAAGTTACTGAACATGAATACACACCCAGCCCTGAGTCAATTCTTTTAAAAAATAATCTGGGGTGCGTTTCACAAAATCATCGTAAGCCCAAGTTGATCGTAGCTCCATTGGTTTCAATGGGTCTACTATGTACTTACGCTTATGATGCTTTTGGGAAACGCAGCCCTGGTTGCTTAAAAGACACCTTGTAAAAATGTTTATAATTCTAACATACCTCTAGCACATGCATAAAGTCTTTGAATATCCTCTTCCTCTCAGACTCCAGCGTGATGTCCTCAAACGCAGGCTCTTTTAGGAACCGCTCTCGTGCCTGAGACAGCATCAACACACATCAGATCAGCAGAGGAAGATAACACGTCATGAGGACCTAGTCTAGTTAATAGATTATATAGTCATTGATATTTATTGTAATAGCATGACATACTCCCTCCCATGTGGCCTCAGGCTCCAGAGGAGGCGTGGCCTGTTTCAGCATGCTCTTAAACGCCGCCTCCTTCCTCTTCATCTTCCTGGCCTCCTCCTTCTCTCTCTCCCTCTCGCGTGCTTCAGCTTTCTCCAGCAACTATAAAACACAAAGACATCAAACACAAGTCATTAATCAGTAAATACAAACTAACACTCTTGTGCTCTGCTCCAAACTCTAGTAAGCTGCCTATCATTTCTAAAGTCCACAAAAGTCAAGAGAGAATTCAAGCTGAAATGTCATAAGCAACTGATTTGAATGGTTATACAAAAGCAGCAACTTACACGGACAAACTGCACGCAAGTGCATTAAACAATGGAACTAAAAAAGCCAAACTAAAAGTATAAATACATAAACAGGTCCTGAAAAAATAAAATCATCTTAACAGAACCAGACCAAATTAACTACGCAATCACTATTGACTTCAACAGGTCTTAAAAAGTTGGTTTATATCCCATTCACTGATATAAATATATAAACTAGTTTTGCTTTTGTACTGCCTCCACTAATTTACTTTTGACTGATTTTAGTTCTACTGCTCCTTTGTTTTCGACTTTCAGTTTTATAATCTGAGGTATGTTTTACATGACGTTTAACATTTATGATATATAAACAGACATAGCCATCCACATAGAACCATATCTTTAAGCTAAACCTGCACTACCAGACAAAAGCTCATTAAGAATAGGACTATGTGTTTTAATGTGTTTGAAATAAGTATCTACGTGGATATATTTAAGTGTAGATTTTTCATGTCATGGCAAAGCTGAATTTTCAGCATCATTACTCCAGTCACAAGTGTCACACTTCAGAAACCATCCTAGAATATGCTGATTTGGTTCTCAGTTGTCGTCAATTATTATTGGTGCTCAATTGTTATTACTATGAATCCGCAAACCAGTTTTCTTTAATGAAAAGAATTTTGTAACATTATACATGTGTTCACTTGTCACTTTCTATAAAAAGGGCAGTCTGCTTACACTATTGAAGGCCAGTTTGATGTTTCCTGCATCCAGCGTGGTGGCACGTTTATCTGAGCTGATCACTGAGCCAAACTCCTCAAAACCCGTGTTGATCTCCACCAGTAAGCCCTTATCCTGCACAAACACACACACACACACACACACACACACACACACTTCATGAAGGGCTTCAGCACTGATCAGATGTC
This sequence comes from Cyprinus carpio, assembly GCF_018340385.1. Classification (NCBI taxonomy): domain Eukaryota; kingdom Metazoa; phylum Chordata; class Actinopteri; order Cypriniformes; family Cyprinidae; genus Cyprinus; species Cyprinus carpio. The sequence goes on along the minus strand of NW_024879273.1, from coordinate 99,601 downwards.
AAACACTGACCTTCACAGTCTCTCACTCACCTTCAGGATGTCTTTAATGATTCTCTTCTCATCATGATAACGAGCTTTCAGATCCTCCACGTAAAACTTAAATAAGTCCAGAGGGGTGGAGCCTAAAAAAAAATATTATATATATATACACACATATATATATATATATATACATATATATATATATATATACACACACACATACATAAAGCATAACACAACTGAGCGACTTTTTACAATAAAAAACAACAATAACTAAAAGCAACCCATTGTAATTACATTATACAATAAACAACTATTCTGCTAAGTAATTATAGGATTTTTTTTCTATTTCGTTTTAGATGGCCCAAAATAATATATTCTAATTTTTTTAAGTGGTGACGTATCAAAGTCATGTGGAGTTCACAGCCTGTACTGCTGAAACAGAGACACCGAGTGAGAGATGAGGACAGGACCCTTTTACATGTGTTATTCATCAGCATCAAAGCCTGCCACGCTCTGAGTGTTTGTGAGAGAGAGAGAGAGAGAGAGAGAGAGACCTGGCTGGCCCAGCATGTTGTTGAAGCGGATATCAGCGCTGACGGTTGGGTACATCTCCATCCAGGCAGACATGGAGTGCAGCTGCCCGTGATCGTGAAGTTCATCCAGGAATTTCTGAAACACACACAACACTTCACAAACGTGCCAGTGCTCTTCTCCTTTACTCCTCAGTCAGTTTGGTTTAGCCGTTCTTATGTTCCAAGAGAGCAAAGCATTAATATTGATAATGTTTTTAGCAACCTCTAGTTATAAAAAATAACAGTTATGCTTAGTTTGCTTTGGTAAGCACTCAAATATTTGTAATTTGATCCAAACCAGCCTGCAGCGGTGTCAGTAGATAATAACATGGGAGATTTAAATAGTACATTTCCAGATGTGTAGTTGACAATTCAGCGTTAGTTGTTGTACGCAGTTTGAACCCATATTATTGATACATTGCCAGTTATCAATAATTCTCAATGAATTGCCTTAAACATGCCAGTGATGTTTCACTTATATATTTAATTATTAATTTATTTCATTCTGGCTTCCTCTCTGCACAATGCTCTGCAGGACCCTAAGCTCGGTCAAACAGATCATCTTTCATCACAGACATCAGCTGATATTCCAGCATCAAGTTCCAATTAATCAAGGTGAGAGCTTTTCATATTAGAAAGCTGGACACGTGATGCTGCGGACAAACCAGGACAGAGTCTCACGTGTGTGTGTGTGTGTGTGTGTGTCACCTGGAAAGCCTCTCGGTTCTTGCGCTGTCTGCGTCTCTCTCGCAGCAGAGTTTTCTGTTTCTCTTCCTCCTCCTCTTTCTCAAGAGCACGGATGTGTTCCTCGAAACAGATCAGAGCATCTTCCTTGTCCATGTCTAACACACACACACACAGACACAAAGATGAAAGCTTCCTCTGTATCAAACACACTCGCTCTCATTATGCGGGTTAAAAGCATCATCATGTGGAGGTGGGCAGTACAGTGTGTGTGTGTGTGTGTGTGTTCATACTCTGTAGCTCCTCATCTTCAGCAAAGGTGGGGTTATCCAGTAGGTACTGCTGAGCCTCAGACCACGTAGTTCTGTACGTCACATTGGCCATATTGTCCAAAATGTTCTTCAGAGCTTCCCAGTTCCTCTTCCTCAGCTGCTTGGCTTGTTCCTGATAGAGAGCACCGAGTTAGGATCGTGTAAAATTAGACTGCAGACAAGAACTATTACAAAATACATACACACACACACACAGTACTGCGCAAAAGTCTTAGGCCATTAGTATTTTTACCCAACAAAAAAAAATGGTTTTAAGACAGTTATTTCTATATTTTGCTTTAGTGTGTTAGTAGGAAATAACAGTTTACTTTTCCAAACATTCCTTTGCCATTAATTGTGATAATACAGTGAAAGTTTTGTATACACAAGGAGTCTGACAACAACCAGTGCTCCACCCAGAGATCTGATCTCATCATCATCCGGTCTATCTGGGATTAAATGAAGAAAGAGGAAAAACTGAGACAGACTAAATCCAGAGGAACTGTGGCAAAAGGAATGTCTGGAAAAGTAAACTGTTATTTCCTACTAACACACTAAAGCAAACCATTTTTTGTTAGTGAAAATACTAATGGCCTAAGACTTTTGCGCAGTACTGTATATATAATCGTATATACGGAGACCAGTAGGCACAAATCAATTGAATTTTAAATTAAATGCAAAAAAAACAACAACAAAAAATTATATATATATATATATATATATATATATATATATATATATATATATATATTTTTTTTTTTTTTTTTATATTAGTGGTTGGCAAATATAAACAGCATACTGTTCAACTAATGAGTAATATTACTTGGAAGAATCATTTACTGATTTATTCTCTTCCAATAAACAGAATTACTTCTTGACTATGTTTATTGCAGTTGCTAATAATAATAAAAATAAGCCACTGTGTGTTAGTGTTTTTTTACAATGCGTCACACCTAACAACATCCCTTAATCACTGTAAGGCACAGTCAAATCTGGTTCATTGCTTTATAATTAAAGTTTGCACATCAAAATGCATCCAAACGAAATTGATATCAGCATTTAAACTGTTTGATAGGAAAAAACTAAACTAATTAGCAGGTTATTAGATTATCACTGCTCTCTCTTATACACTAATAAACAGAATCAGCCAATCAAACCTTCTCTTTCTTTGCTAAATAAAACAGCACATCTTCGTAGATCTCCAGCCGGTCTCTCTCGGGGACACAGGACCACACCTCCTGATCGCCAAACATCTGCTCCGCTTTCCTGCACAAGACAAGACAAACTTACTCACAAACAACCACTGCTTAAAGAACAACAACTTTTGCCATAATATTTAATAAAGCATGATTTCATCCATGTGAATGCACGTTGCTGCAGGTCATAAGCTAGTCAGTAGGGGGCAGTGATATCACAGGATATTAAAGTCACACAACTAGTAATTAATAGCAGTCTCTCTGAGACCGTATGACACAGTGCAGACAGGATCTCACGACAAACAGCTCCGCTATATACAGGTGAGATTTACACCAAAACGTCACCATGAGAACACTGCTGATGGGATTTTAATCATGCTCTGAATCAGTGACAGACAAAGAGAGCTGAACCATCAGTTTATAGTAATACTGGATTAAAAATGAGAGTGGTGCCTGTGCATGCAAAACTGAAGTGAGGGTGATTGCTGGGGCATTTCTATGCAGTTTCTAAGGTGTTTTGAGTATTTTTATAGTGTGCTTTTCAAGTATTCAACCCAAAATACAAGGTCTAAATTGTGATTGAATAATGATGCCTTGAATAATGTTGTCATCAAAACAGCTTTAAAAACTCACTTGTATCGTGTGGTGGAGGTCATCTTCTCGTGGTTCTCCAGGAAGCGCTGGAAAGTCTCTTTAGACTCCTTGTATTTGATTCTGGCTTCTTCCTTTTCCTCTTTCTCTGTCTGGACTTTATAAGCATTGAACGCCTGTTTCTTTTCACTCAGCTTAGGCAGAGCACTGCACACACACACACACACACACACAGTGAGCGGCTCAGTGAAGAACAGCAGGGACACATTTAACAGTGCACAGGATTTAAATGCTATTAAATGTCATTAATGCTGTGTGAAGTATTTGGATACCTGTAACGAGGGTCGTTAATTATCAGCTTCATTGCCTGCTCCCATGATGCATTGGAGGAAACGCCCTGTAGTCACATGGAGGGAGAGAGATGCAAAGTTACTTTTCTCTAAAGCTACAGCATACTTGTTACTCAATAATGTTTGGGGAAAAAAACAAATAAATAAATAAAATAAAAACTAAGAGGGAAGGCTGCACAATTTCATTTAGATTTTCTAAAGAACCTATTTAATAATCAACACATTTTTCATGAGTAATTTGACTGAGGAGATCTTTTGATTTATCATGTTATTGTTGAGAGGCATAAATGGGCATAGTGAGAAAATAACAGTAAAGGTTAGAAGTAGATCTCCATGTCGACATCTCAAAGCATTCAGTTCTTCTTCCCTTCTGAGCGTGTCTTTCTGAAAGGCTGTCAGGGGTCTGTGAAGCGTGCGATTCCACCGTCCTCTGTTTCACTCACTCCAGTCTAATCACACTCGCAGCAATTAAACAGTCGCGGCTCTCTCAGGAGCCATTTGTGTGCCAAATTAAAACACACTAAATTTAGAAAGCCCCAGCCGGAATATCAACACCTCCCTCTTCACTACAGGGGGAGAGAGAGAGAGAGAGAAAAACTACCTTTTCCTTCAGCAGCTCTTTAAATGCCTGCTTTGCCTCCTCTTTTGTGTTCCACTTGTAAACTTTCTTCACCAGCTCAGGTCTCTCCTCCTTAGAAACATCATTACTGCAAAACAAACAAATATATAATAAAACAAGACTTTAAAGCTACTATATCGATTCACCATTTAAAGATGTCTTGTATGGCACAAAACAATTCACAATGCTTTGTTTTGTAATCTGACAATTTTCAGCAGAAAGTACTGTAGCACTAATACACTACCGTCGAAAAGTTTGGGGTTGGTAAAAGGGTTTTATGCTCTCCAAGTCTGCATTTATTTGCAAAAAAAATACAATTAAAAAAAGTATAATCGTAAAATATTATTACAAACTGATTTTTATTTAAATATATATTAAAATATAATTTATTCCTATGATGATGGCCAAACTGATTTTTTATTTTTATTTTTTTTGGTCAGGATTCTTTGACGAATAAAGAGTTCAAAAGAACAGCATTTATTTGAAATCTTTTGCACATTACAAATGACATTACTTCAATGATCTATTTTGATCTATTTAATGCATCCTTGTTGAATAGATGCATTCATTTCTTTAGAAAATATTACTGACCCCAAAGTATTAAAGGGTAGTGTAAATGAATATAAATCTCTTCATTGTTTTGTTCAGTGAGTGAACACGCGTGGAATGTTCTGGGTGTTGAGGGTTCATCACCTGGGTTGTATCTCTACGCTGGGCGCTTCCTCAGTGGAGTTAACAGTGACATCACTGCTGACCTCAGCAACCTGCGCAGGCACGTGAGACGGCTGTTCCTCTGTGGCGACTGTCGCCATGGTAGCCTCAGTCTCAGCAACTGCTGCCACGGTAACAGACGACTCGCTCTGAGATGTAAGAGCAGGGGTGGTGCCAGGAGCCACAACATCAGCCGTCTTCACCAGACACACACACACACACATCATTATTATTAAAGTTGGATAATCTCTGAATTTCTAAAAAAAAAAAAAAAAAAAAAAATTGTATGGTAATTCATTTTTTTTTATGTGTTTTTATGGAATTTAAAAAATGTGAATTACAATAATACACAAGTCTACATTGACCCTGAAAAAAAATAAAAATAATAATAATATATATATATATATATATATATATATATATATATATATATATATATATATATATATATATATATATATATATATATATATATATATATATATATATATAGTATTAATCTTTTACTTCACTATTAAATCATTAATTTGTGTAAAAAGACAGGTAGTGGTGAATCTGCATCAACCTTTGCCAAAAACTCTAATGAAACATTAAAAGAATAGTTCACCCAAAAATGTTTATTCTGTCATGAATTATTAACCCTGTCAAAGCAAGCATGTTTGAGCTTTCATTTACCACATTAGATGATCTCTATGTACATAGTGAAAAAAAAAAGTGAGTGACGTGACATACAGCCAAGTGTGGTGACCCATACTCGGAATTCGTGCTCTGCTTTTAACTCATCCAAAGTGCAAACACACAGCAGTGAACACACACACACTGTGAAACACACATCTGGAGCAGTGGGCAGCCATTTATGCTGCGGTGCCCGGGGAGCAGTTGGGGGTTCGGTGCCTTGCTCAAGGGCACCTAATCGTGGTATTGAGGGTGGAGAGAGAGCTGTACATTCACTCCCCCCACCTACAATTCCAGCCGGCCTTAGACTCGAACTCACAACCCTTGGATTGCAAGTCCGACTCCCTAACTAACCATTAGGCCACGACTTCCCCTAAATAGCTATAGGTATTTAAAAAAAAGGCCCAAATTAAATGTTCATTATTTAATCACTCAATTGATAAAGATTAATTTGTGTTATGAAGATGAACAAAAGAGACACACAGGGTTTTGAATGACATAAGGGCAAGCAAATAACATTTTTGGGTGAACTAACCCTTTATGGTTTTATAAAATAAAGCTGATGCTCACCCGTTTTCCTCTGCCTTTATCATCGCTGAAAAAAAAAAAAGAGAGAGACAAAAAAAGTCAAACCATTTCCTCACGTGAGATTTCTGGATGTGTGTAATAATGCTACTTATTTGGCACACTGACCCTCCAGGTCCTCCAGCTCCTTGGGTTTAGTCCAGCGAGACTCTTTGGTCTGTGAGTTGTAGTAATAGGGCTTGCCGGTATCTGACTTATACTCTTTCCACGGGCATTTGGACAACATTTGCTGCAAAACACAAACTCCTTTAATTTTGTTTCAAAATACACAACTATTCAATATTAAGTTTATATTTCAACCTAGATTAATGTACATGCATTTCTCTGTAAATGTATTTTATTTTTAAAAATATGTAATTCGGACAATAACAAAAAATTATTACAGCGATTTGTTTGGTCTAAGCCAGAGGTGGAAAGAGTACAAAAATATTCTACTCAAGTAAAAGTACCATAACATAAATTAAATTTCTTAAGTACAGGTAAAAATACCAGTCTAAAAATCTACTCAAGTAAAAAGTAACTAGTTTAAAATTTACTCAGAATAAAAATTACTTTTTAACATTGTGAGGGAGGGAAAAATGGGATAGGCCAGGGGTGTCAAACTCAGCTCCTGGAGGGCCACAGTTTAGATTTAACCCTAATTAAACTCATCTGATCCAGCTAATCTAATCATTTAGGCTTATTTGAAAACTACATGGTAGGTGTGTTGGAGCAGGGTTAGAGCTAAACTCTGCAGGGCTGCGGCCCTCCAGGAACTGAGTTTGACACCCCTGGGATAGGCCTTTAAATCTCAAACCAGTTGAAGGAATCAGTTATTTAGAATATTAAGACATTTGGGCTGTTACCAGGCAAATTAAATCAGTATCAACAAAATTCATCTTTGCAATGTAGAGGAAACACAGAAGCTGCATCTGAAGAAGCATTTAGATGGATTTACACACTGTTTAATGCAGGACATTAATGCATTTTAACCTGCATTTATAAAGGCAGAAATAATAAGTTTTGATATACAAGACAAAGTGTTGGATACTCACTTGAAATAAATAAATAAATAAATAAATAAATAAATAAATAAATAAAAAGATACTTTATATGTGAAATTAAAACCGCCAGTAGGTGGCAGCAAGTCACTGTTAATAAGTGAGTCGCTGAGATTGAACCGAATCATTTAAACTTTGATTCATTCAGAAACTAAACACTGTCATTGCTCAGAGACTCAAAACGGTGCTATGGTGGCTGTGTTTGGAATTATTTTGTTGTCGAAATAGAGCAAAAACAGGTAATATGGTGTCTAAAGCGCAAGTCTCTTAATTAACTTCTTGTTTATTGAACTGTTGTAAAATAAAATCTTTGTGTAATCATGCTGATTTTTGGAGAAAAAACGGCACTCTTCGTGTGATATTGATTTACTATACGAAATAATATAAATATACAAATTTTCTGCCCCTGTATCTTCAATTTTTAATCTACTAGACTTCAAGGCACTCTGTAGAAGTGTTTTGTTTGGTTTTTTTGCAAAATACTGATAATGTCAAATCGCACATCGTTAAAACAACAATTACGATATTATCGCTGACTCCATTCTGCTCTCCTGCCCATTATTCACTGTAATAGTTTCCAGGGAGCGTTTTTTTTTTTTTTTTTTTTAGTTTGTTTGTTTGTACTCAGTAATTAATGTGTTTTAAAATGTAGCAAAGTACAATACTTCAAACAAAATATACTTAAGTAAAATTAAAACACACAAAAAAGCTACTCAGTTACACTAACGCGAGTAAATGTAATTCGTTACCTTCCACCTCTGGTCTAAACTAATAAATGCAATATGGTGCATAATATGGTGTGCTTTACTTTTCTAACATAAACAAACAATTAGTAACAGTAATACATTTAGACCAGTGGTTCTCAACCACATTCCTGGAGGACCCCCATCACTGCACATTTTGCATGTCTCCTTTGTCTGACACACACATTTCAAGTCTGTGAATCTCTACTAATGAGCAGGTGACCTGAATCAGGTGTGTTGGATTAAGAAGACATGCAAAATGTGCAGTGATGGGGGTCCTCCAGGAATGTGGTTGAGAACCACTGCATTAGACTCTCAAATGCAGAGTATGCCTAAAGGTCATGACCTCCTGAATGAACAGTAAAGGGCAGATGCAATATGACTGTGTAAGCAAGAAGGGTATGTGGAGCTTTTTTACCTCTGCAGGTGATTTGAGCTCATCTGGTTTCTCCCAGGTGGATTGTTTGGTCTCTGTGTTGTAGTAATATGTTTTTCCATCCAGGGATTTGTGCTCGGTCCATACTGACTTCTGCAGGAGACATCATGAACAGTTCGCTCAGTACATCATTAGTGACTAGTTATCAGTGGTCATTTCATCAGCCACATCCTGCAGTCGCTAGTTCAGTAAAGTTGTACCCGTAAACAACAGAAAGACCCGGCTAATTACATCCATAGCATTCATAGTTGAATTCATATTTTTCCCTCCTCTGTAGGGGTGGGAAATGTAAAGAAATTAATTACCATTTCTGCTTCAAAACCTAATTTTAAAGGATAGCTGACACAAAAATCAACTCACCCGCAAATTGTTCCAAACCTGTATGAGTTTGCTTCTGTTGAACGCAAAAGAAGATATTTTGAAGAATTGTAGCCAAGCAGCTGCTGGTAGCCACTGACTTCCATATTACGAAGATAAATAATATAAAAATATTATGGAAATCAATAGGGACCACAAACTGTTTGGGTACAAACATTTTTCAAAATACCTTATTTCGTGTTTAACAGAAGAAAGAATTTCATACAGGTTTGGAAGAACTTTGGATAAAACAGATACACAAATTTTATTTTTTAGTATATACATTTTTAAACTGTACTCTAATTTTAGGCATGCATAGTATTTTATGAAGGATAATAATTGTTTATTGTGTCTTGCCTTTTTTGACTGTTCATCAGATGAAGATTCGGTTGATGTGGTGCTCTAAGAGGGAAAAAAAAAATCCATGAAGAAAAGAAAAAAAAAAGTACTGTTTTCAAGACAGGAAAGTAATTTAAATTAGAATCCCAACTAAACAATATTAACAATAACATGTTTGGTACTTACAGTTGTTCCAGGAGCAGCCGGTGCTGAAATAGAACAAAACCACTGATTACATTTAGAAATAATAATCAACAACATGATGTTTACGCAAAACTATTTAATCTCTCACCTGCAGACTCCACTGGACTCACACCAGGCTGAGCAGGACATGAAGAAAAAGAGTGTCTTGTTACAAAAAGTAAACCATTCAAAATAGGCTGATTTACGTGTGATATCTTTTTAATGACTTGAAACTTCATATCATCCAAGAAAGCCCTGTCAATAATTCTCAGAATTAAATTAGTCCATGAGCAGATCTAAAGATATCAGAGATAACTTCATTAGCAGTCTCCAAACCCCAAATTACAGGAAAGGGAAATGACATCCTGACTGACAGCTCCTGGAGCGTCAGCTGGTTTCTGCATCTGAAAGCCTGCGCTAATTATTACTGAAGCTATCAATATTTAATATGCTTAACTAACGACAGGCTGTTTGATGCTTAATATCGCAGATTAAATGAAAGCAGATCTTAAATCACCACTGAGGAGGTGTGCTCAAAACAAAGGGCTGCACACGTATGGTTCGTTTGTTCTTATATATGCACACTGAACTGAAACGGTGTCCTTTCATCCATATTCATTAGTGAAGTAGTGCTTTGAAACACAAATGAATTAAGCTACTCTAATTGAACTTGTCTGTTTCATGTTATTGGTCAGATATGACGCCACTTTCCACACATTTCTCTCCATGTACATTATACGCCATCACATTCAGAGCTACTCACAGTTAATGTGCAAGTACTTTCTTCCTTTTAAGGAAATACGTAAGATGTGCAGACATTAAGTGGGTCATATTATATACTTTAAAATTTAATTTTGTAATGTTAGTAACTTTGATAATGGTTGCATTTTTTGGCTGGAGACAGATTTAAAATTAGCTCAACATAGATTGTATGTGCCCCATCCATCAGTAACAGCCTCTTGCAAAACTAAATTACACTGAAACTGGAATTTATTGCACTGTTCAAAAGTTTGGGGTAAAAAAAATACTTTCATTTAGCAAAAGATGCATTAAAGTGATAGTAAAATTTAGCACTGTAACAAAAAAATAGTTCTATTCTATTCACTTATATTTCTAAATAAATAAAATATTTTGAACAGTAGCAAATGTCGACAAACTCTTCAGTGGAGGAGACTGAATTTTGGTGTTTATGTTTTTCAGACATATTTTTAGGTTTCTCTCTTCCTAAAGCAGCAGCTAGCACTGAGATTCTGTTCAGAATAGATGTAATGCGCAGTTAAATTAATAACTTTAAATAGAGCTTTCAAAAACTAAAATCAAGACTTTTTGGATTGAATAAATGAGTGCATGTAAACATGCCTAATGAATGTTCTTTTTGGACAAAGTTTTGGACTAAGTTCTGAAAGTTACAGTATGCTTGCTTCCTGATGATACCTTAATTTACATAGGTGTTATTCGTTAACTTTTTCCACCCTGTAAAAGTGGATGTTTGAGCTCATGATTTTGATTTCAATCATGATGATTTCTGATCACTGCATGTCAAATGTTCTGCATGGACTAGAAAAAAAAAAGAAAAAAGAAAAATCCTGCTGTTCATGATATGATGCCTTCATTAAAGTCTAACTAAAACTGAATACTAACAAAGTGTGCTAATGCAGGGACGGAGACGTAATAAATTAGCAGAGCAAGCTGATCTCTTCCACTACTATCACTCGTGTCACATGGGTAAGTGCTATATAAAATGGTGTTGATTCTAAATTGGTACATTTTCCCACTTTGCAGTGTGTTCATTAAGGTTACTCTGACACTGCTGACAGCATGTGAGGGTCTATATTTAACCGGCGCTGGTGGAGTAGTGTGATACACAGGCTGGCTTACCGGTCCCGTAGGCTGGATTGATGCAGCTGGCATACGGGGGGGCATCATCATTCCTGGCATCATTGGTGGCAGCATGGCTGGCATCTATGAAAAGAGTTTCATGAAAAATTCATGTGAACTGCTAATTTCCCTCCTACGCTGTACAGGGGGAGAGCAAGGTGTGAGCCGAGATGTGTAAAGCACATCTTGTGCTCTGTAGTCTACAGTCTGATCCTCAAACTCACAGCCCAAAACATCCACTAACATGCCATCTCACACACAGACACACACGTGGAGCATCAGGTCCAATTAGACAACACTATAACAATCATATCAATGACTTTACATGTTTATATACATATATTCAAGCCTATACATTTCTCTCATCTACATATTAGGGTAAATTGCATGAAAACTTCCAAGAAATGTCCCGAATCAAGCTTGTCTATACATATGACGAGCACATTTATTTTGTGGTATTCACATAAGTACTAATGGTGATGGAGTCTTAAGGTCCATTCACATAAAGAATGTGAAATATAACTGTATTAGCATCCACGCCAAAGGATGATAACATTCTGGTGTGTCTCAATCAGCTCCCTTGAAAATCCTTCCAGTGCACTGGAATGTTCGCTCCCTGAAAAATCCAACAATTCATCGCAAATTCTAGGGAGCATCAGATCAGACCTAACTACAGATCTAACTAAAGGGATCATATGACGTTGCTAAAAAGAACATTATTTGTATTTGGTGTAATGCAATGTGTTTATGTGGTTTAAGGAACAATTTCCACATACTGTATATTATTGTTGCTCCTCTATGCCCGGCTTTTCTGAAACGCAGCGATTTTTACAAAGCTCATCATTCTGAAAAGCGAGGTGTACTTACATGCTTTCTATCATGTTGACTGAAAGAAAAATAAAGTATAATCTGGTATGTTCATTACGGAATGCTATCAAAGTATGGTTGTAATGGTAAGGAAATTTTCCCACCAGTTAATTGCCTTGTAACAACACCGGTAATACCAGTATCACCTTGGTGGGGGGGTTCCCTCTTTTCCTTCACTTTTTAATGCATGCACATTTTACTTTCACTGTCGAATTAGCTGGAATTCGGTATAAAGCAATTGTTCGTTTTTAGTTTGTTTGAGTTTTCCATCTTTTCCTCGATTCTCTTCACTTTTAAATAGCTTAAAAGCATTGCGTGCATTTTACATTTACTTTCGAATTAGCTGCAATTCGGCATCAACAACAAAACACAACATCAAACTCACTTAGCCTATATATAAATCATTGAAATTTTAATAACAAAACAAATAAAAATACAAATTACAATAACAAATTACACAAAGTTTAAATAGGTATATAAAACTAAAAATAAGTAAACACTGTGAAACCAAATAAATAAGGAACGTAGAATGTTTATTAGCAAAACGAATAAGAAAGTTTGGAGTCACGGCATACACCTTGATGTCAAATAAAATAAATACATTACACAAAGTTTAAATAAAGTAATAATCAGCAAATACTGTGGAACCAATTAAATAAGAATGTTTAAAAAAGCTTCCAAAATCACCTCACAACAGGCTTTTAAAAATCCAAAATATTGCCAAACAGTATTGCTTCTTTTCTGTGTTTCCTTTTCTCTTTTAATTTTATTTTACATTGTTCAGCGCTTTGGATAGCTTTGCTATGTTTAAATGTGCTATATAAATGAAATGTACTTACTTACTAGTTCACCCAAAAATGAAAATTACCCCATGACTTTCTTCTTTCAGACGAATACAATTGGAGTAGTAGTAAAAAAAAAAAAAACCACCTCCTGGCTCTTTCAAGCTTTATTGTGGCAGTGAATGGGGGTCGAGATTTTGAAGCAAAATAAAGTGCATAAATATTTTTTCAAATAACGTTGATTGTATTCGTCTGAAAGAAGAAACAATTTGAATATCATGGAAAAGTTCTTTATTTTGTAATTTAATTTAAAAAAAAGCTAACTTTCTTATATTTTAGATTCACTGCACACAAACTGAAATATTTCAAGAGCTTTTTGTTTTAATTCTGATGGTTACGACTTACAGCTTAGGAAAATTAAAAATTCAGTATCTCAAAAAATTTGAAGATTTCATTTTGAGCTTGATTAGTTTGATTAATTTTGAGTATAAATACTGGGTACCTCCTGGGCTAGTTTAGAACATGCAACCACAATTATATGAAAGACTACTGAATTGACAGTTCTCCAGAAGACGATCATCGACACCCTCCACAAGGAGGGTCAGCCACAGAAGGTCATTGCTGAAAGGGCTGGCTGTTCACAGAGTGCTGTATCCAAATATATTCATAGAATCTTCAAGAACTTGGGAGAGCTTCACAAGGAGTGGACTGATGCCAGAGTCAGCGCATCAAGAGTCACCACGCTCAGACGTCTTCAGGAAATGGGCTACAGCTGTCACATAAGACTGGAGAGGCACAGAATCCAAGCTGCTTGAAGTCCAGTGTGAAGTTTCTGAAGTCAGTGATGATTTGGGGTGTCGTGACGTCTGCGGATGTTGCTCCATTATGTTTTATCAAGTCCAAAGTAAATGCAGCCATCTAGCAGGAGATTTTGGAGCACTTTATGCTTCTATCTGCTGACAAGCTTTATGGAGATGCTGATTTCACTTTGCAGCAGGACTTTAGCACCTGCCCACAGTGCCAAAACCACTTCCAAGTGGTTTGCTGACCATGATATTACTGAGCTTGACTGGCCAGCCAACATGCCTGACCTGAACCTCGGAGAGAATCTATGGGGTATTGTGAAGAGGAAGATAAGTAACATCTGACAAACAACACAGAGGAGCTGACCATCAAAGCAACCTGGGCTTCAATAACGCCTCAGCACAGCCACAGGCTGATCACCTTCATGCCACGCCGCATTGAAGCAGTAATTCGTACAAAAGGAGCCCCAACCAAGTATTGAGTGCATAATTAAACCTGCTTTAGAGATCTTGAACATTTCTGTTCTGTAAATCTTTTTTGATTGATCTTTTTGAGATACTGAATTTTTAATGTTCCTAAGCTGTAAGTTGTAACCATCAAAATGAAAACAAAAAAACTCTTAAAATATTTCAGTTTGTGTGCAATGAATCTAGAATATAAGAAAGTTTGCTTTTTTTAATTAAATTACAAAAAATAAAGAACTTTTCCATGACATTCTAATTTTTTGAGATGTACCTGTAAATCATGAGGTAATTTTTATTTTTGGGCGAAATATCCCTTTAAGTTCTTATACAGAGCTTGTGCCAAATAAAAACACCATTACAATGTTTTAAGTGTGTTACCAATGAGATGATCTAAACTGATTTCTCCAATCACTTCTGAATTAACAAAAAACACTTTACCTTCCTCACACCCACCTGTCAGATTTTAAATATTATTTGCTGTAAAATGCAGAAAATTAGAGACTGCAGACTAACTCTAACTCAATCATTATTTAAATCAGCACCTACTGAACTTCAAATCATTAGCCAAAATCCGACTCATAACAAATGAAAAATCTTTACTATTCTATACACACTTAAAATTACAGAGTGCTCACGTGACAATCCTTGCATCCAAACTGGTGTACTCTCAGAGAATATGCTTTTTCTGCATGTGAAGAAGAACTTATTTTATTACCATTAATATGACTACCATCCATGCATAATAAAAACCAGCAGAATAGCACTGTCATGTGATGCACATGTGTGAATTACCACGTCTATAATCTAGCATGTAAAACCCTGATTTAAAAGCACTGCTTCCTTTCGAAGTGAAATCTGTGAAAGTGAAATGAGCTCTTACCTGTGCCATGGGTGGAGCTCCCATCGGGGGTATCATGGGGGGCATTATTCCCGGGGGCATGGGGGCCATACTGGGCGGCCTCTGGCCCATGGGTGGCATTCCCATCGGAGGGAAATGAGGCGGGATTCCTGGTGGCCCCATCTTTGAAATCACAACAAAATAAATTCAAGGCATGAATGAGCACGAAAACAACCAAGCAGTCGCAAAGACAGAGAGCTTTCCAACACCAACTTACAAAGGGCAGGGGGATTCCTGAAGGTGGTACACCAGGAAAAGGTGGTGCTTGACTGGGGCCACTATTAGCATCAGTCGAGGACTGTTATGAACAAGAGAGTCCATTACAGTAACCACTACAGCTCGGATAAAGATGCTGCACATCACTGGCTGAAAGTGTGAGGAGGTTTTCCCAAACATGATCTAATCTGACAGAACCAACCAACCAACACATGCAGAACTATCACTGTCAGACGTTTCCTAAATATTTCACTCAAACCAACTAGCATAACTTAAAGCTTATTAATATACATACTACAAATGTATAACAAACCAGAGATTTCTTACAATCTCACTGCCCTTAACAAATCAAGCATCTAAAAACTCAATCAACTATCACCCAGACTCCACTAGTTTAGCATAGCTTTATCAGAGTTTGACAAATCAAGAGTTCCCTCTCACTTTCATCAGGAATAGATGGATTATCAGTCGCCCATTATCAATAAAAACACAGTTTATCAACAAGTCAGTCAGTGTGATGGAGTTTATATCCTCTAGACTAACACAATAACATCAACATAAGCGCAAACAGATAATCGTAAACAAACTGTTTACAAGCATTAGTGTTTCACACAATCAGATATGTAACAGGTCTAACACACGTGCTTTAATAATCACAATAATAAACCCAAACTCTCATTCAAACACTCGTTAGCTTTAGCTTTAGCATCAGTCACTCATTCCCAATAGCTGGCATGCTAACCAACGTTTATTACGTCTGTATTATGCCAATTTCTTCACTACAAGTCTTTAACCCAAGCGAATAAACCGTTCAGTGTGTATATGTGTAGTTTGTATATGCTAAAACACGCTAGTTTTGAGTTTATGTGAATAAACTGTCTGTTTTTTGGACTCACCATGATGAGTGAACATGCAGTGGCCCTGCGCGAGACAAAAACCTACGCTCTGATTGGCTGCTGCGTGCCGGGTTCAAACCACGGAAGGCGTGTTTCAAGTGCAACAACGCTGCGTATTAAGTGCGCATGCACCAGTTCGAAGCGCAGGAAACAAAAACACTGGAGAGCTGCGCACGAAATACGCAGATCTGAAGCCAACAAGTAGTGACATTTAGCCGGTGATGAGCTGCAATGTTAACTGTGTGATAAACAACAGAGAAGAAATGCAGTAATAATGCATCATTAAAAACAGATGGCTTAATTCAATATTATTAAACATTTTACAAAATATTATCATTATAAATATTATTTATGAAATAGTTCCTACCTATTTAAATACCTTATGCAGCGAAAGTCCGATGCATGATGCAATATTCACAATAAATCAATACAAAACATAAAAAAAAAAATAGATTCAATTTATTCATGCAATATGTATTTAACACATACATTCTAATGTCCACAACAGAATGGCATCCTAGTAGTGGCACTGCATAGACTGCAAATTTTAAAAAATAGTGTTTTTATTTTTTTTATATTGTGAAAAAAAATTTTACATTTTAAATGCACATATGTCTGTAAAAGACAGTTTTGTCAGCATCAAGGAGTTAACTAGCAGGGATGATGAGTTAGCATTTTAGCACTTACAGTTCCATCGTTCTGAAGTCAATGGGTTTTTTGAGTGGGTTTTAAGGTAATAAAGTTTTACATGTCTTGAAAAGGCATGCTAGCAAGTAACTAAATGGGACTATACAGGGACTATAAATGGGTTTCCGGGGACATTTAATTAAACATCAAACCAAACAGATAAACAAGCTCACTCTTCCTGACTAAATGAAGAGTTATCAGAAACTTGGTGAAGGTGAAGTCATGCGTCATTTCCTTATAGCTTACATTTCACTTATTACTTCTGCCAAGTAGGCTAAGGCTTCAAAATTCAAAAAGTTGTTTGTAAAGTTTTTCGTAATGAAATGTGTAAGAAAACCAACCATGTAAGAATCATGAACTTATTTTATATATGAAGCATATTTTCAGCAATAATCCAACAGCCAATGAAGAAAAAAAAAAATCCCCACTGGGAATTTGTTGTGGAGGAAACCAGGGTGATGTTAACTTTTGGGCTGGCCTAGAAATATGTCATCACTACAGCACTCTATATAGATGACCTGAAAGCAAATAGATCTGACTAGAGGCCAAAAAAAAAAGTTTTAAGTCTTTGGCCTGCATTTGTAGAAACTGTTGTTTCCATTTTTCTATCAGTCATAGTCTTTATCCCGAATTGAAATAGATTTGACTGATGAGACTGAACCACTGAAGTTTGATTCTTCCATACATCCTTCATTATTATGAATTATAAACAAATAATAGGCTGATTTACTGTTCTAACACATTTAATCCATCATACTCTTAAGATATTTATTCTCTGGATGACAGTAATTGCCAAAATGAATAAATTAAATAATAATAATTGGTTAATTAAGGATAACATTAGGCAGAGAGCTTTAATAAATGCTAAAACACAAATGTCACTGATCAGCAATAGACCTCTGAGAGCTCCTGACATTTCGCTCGGTCATTAATAGGAGCTCACTTAAATTTGAGATGCATTAAGGCTACAAACAGAGTGAGTCATGAGGAATATTTCACAAGTAAAACTTTGGCAGGATAAGGGGCTGAAATCAATGCAGCCGCCCAGCATGCTCAGGAAACAATAGTCTCTGTGACACATGCTCTATTTCTAAACTCTCGGCAGGTAGTCAGGGAACTCGGCCTGTCGTCTCAGCACCACGGTCATCCATCATGCTGCTTTAATTGGCCGCTTGTTCCCATTTACCGTAACATTTATTTTCCCGAGCCCGGGGGAGGAAGATGCAATTTTGAGACTGAAACATGTTAGACCCTGATAAGAGCCCAGGTGACTCATAGTTTATGAAATAATTCACCTGTGTCTGAGCAGAGAATATTTGATCGGCCTGTCATACTGGATGCTGAGACAGTATGTTTCTTGTGCAGCATTCACATGAACACTATAGGAGAATAAGAAAAAAGAAAGAAAGATTAAAAAGATTACAAAGAAATTGCAAGTAACACACTGAAATAAACATGACATTTTGAATTAGAAAAAAAAGTTAAATAAAACATAAATGTGTGTTGGCAGTGTGTGTACACATCCACCCTACAGTATAGTGATAAAAATCCACCCAGTGCTTTTTTTTTTTTTTTTAAATCCCTAACCACTTAGTCCTAAGCAACTAAGAACAAGCCGTTCTCAGATGCCTGTCTGTGTGACGTCACACAAGCCAAGGCCCCTCCCACCATTGTTGATTGACGCTGGTGTTTTTTTCACAGACCTGCTCTGAGTGAGCTGCCATCACTCTGCCATTGTTTCACCGCTAGAGCAGATGTAGACAAGAATGTCTCCTAAGCGATTGAGCTGTTTTGTTGTTGGATGTAATAATGAACATAGCAGCATCATTTACTCCCCATATCTGAGCCACTTACTTACAAATTGATTGATCAGCGCCAATGCCAGGTCAGTGCGACGCAAGCTCTGTAACATTGCAAATCTGCAAATTGACTGCTAAAACAGGGCGCATGCTCGTGCGGCGACCGGCAGTGGGATTGTCGGCGTCTTGTGTGTTATGTTTTAGTGAGTTTTATTTGTGTTCTTATGTTTAATTGCTTATGATTGTCATGAACAAGTGCTTTTAGATACACTAATGAACTAATGGAGCTTTTAATTATTGCTGCCTTGTGGACTTTGATTTAATTAAAGTGCATATTGCAGGTAAAAAAAAATTAAAATTAATATATAACCTTGTATAAAAATACCATATGAACCGTTAATGCAGGATTTGAAAATGTTTTACAAGGCGTGAGGGCACAAATTTAGAAGAAAAAGTGACAGTTTCCTTGACAGTTCTCAAAAGCTGCTTTTTTTCTAACATCACGTCATATTACATCACGAGAGGGAGTCGTGTGCTGAGTTCTGCTTTGAGTGGGCGTGAGTCAGCCAGCAGGACATCGAGTCCACAGGTTTCCTAACAAGAAATAGGATGGTATCTTCCAGGCGTGTGTGCGTTTGTGCGGGTGAAGAGATGGGACTTCACTAATGCATCTGCTTTGAGAAACGGGGTGGTGTGTAACTTAGCGATCACTTTAAGTGAAAGTGAAAGTGAAAGTGAAAGTGACGTGACATTCAGCCAAGTATGGTGACCCATACTCAGAATTAGTGCTCTGCATTTAACCCATCCGAAGTGCACACACACAGAGCAGTGAACACACACACACACACTGTGAACACACACCGGGAGTGGTGGGCAGCCATTTATGCTACGGCGCCCGGGGAGCATTTGGGGGTTCGATGCCTTGCTCAAGGGCACCTAGTCATGGTATTGAAGGTGGAGAGAGAACTGTACATGCACTCCCCCCACCCACAATTCCTGCCGGCCCGAGACTCGAACTCACAACCCTTCGATTGTGAGTCCGACTCTCTAACCATTAGGCCACGACTTCCCAAACACCGGAGGATTATCATCCCGGTGATATGATGCAGTTCAACATGGGATACTGAAGCGAGAAACGAGTGAGACTCAGAGCTGATGCACACAGCACTTTCATCGGGTCCCGGGCCACCTCTGGCTCGGCCGCCGGCGGGAGACGTGATGCTCACGGATCCGTCAGAGATGCTGCTCCACGAAAACGTCAACTGTGCACCGTAAGTCTTGTTTTTAAACATTTGCTACCTACCAAATCAGTGAACACAATTATTGAAATAATGAGACACAACAAGATGTGTATAGATTGTTGTAAAGCACCACAGCTAGCTTGTAAGCATTAGCAATAATGTTATATACCGTGTAAAACATTGCCATATGAAAAGGCATAGCAGGTAGGTTAACCTCAGTTTGCTAATATTATAACCATCAAGTCTAGTTACAGCTTAGTGACATTGTTTGCACAGCTAATTGGTAATTTTTTTTGTCATGTGGTGTGTGTATAAGGCTTTGGGAGACATTGCAAGTAATGAGGGAGTGTGAAAATCTGAAACAGTGAAGGCCAGCTGTTATTAACCACCTCTACTGGACTGCAGCTTCCGCTCCTAATGGAGAAGCAGATGTGATGGAGGCCATGTGGAAAAGCAGGGTCAACAGTGAATGTGATCTAAACGTTTGCTTGCTTCTCCCAGCATATGCATCAGGCCTCATGGAGTATCAGAGAGGAATACTGGAGGTCACCACAGGCTCCAGGAGAACGCAGCACTGACTCTTGTCTTCCACTACACCTGCTCCTCTTTCCAGATCCCTCCAGCGGATCAACAAGATGAGGCTGTTGTTGTGTATCTAGCACAGCATTCACGATTTAACACGTTAACAACACATTAGTGTGATACCCAGACTGAAAGATTGTTAAATGTTTTTAAATGGGTCAGATGGTATATTTTTCTTTCGGTTGTTTATGTTTATTACATCTACACACACATATATATAAAAATAAACAATTTTTTATGCAGTAAGACAATTTGTGATTGTGATTATTTTTTATTGATTGTCTCCAAAATGGAGGCATACAAAACCTTTATAAAGTCCTCCTTCTTCTGGAAACTGTCTAGTAATGGCTGACACAACACATGCAGGTAAGGCCTTCCTGATGTGCCTGCTCAGAATGCCATAGGCCAGGGATCTCAAACCCTGCTCCTGGAGAGCTACCATCCTGCAGACTTCAGTTCCAACCCTGCACCTAAACACTTGTCTGTAATTATCAAGTAGCCCTGAACACCTTGATTAGCTGGTTCAGGTGTGTTTGATTGGGGTTGGATCTGAAATCTGCAGGACAGTAGCTCTCCAGGAGCAGAGTTGGAGACTCCTGACATAGGCCCAGCGGACAACTTGCCTGTATGTTGTCAAAATGTCTTATACCAATGGCATCAAAAAGTGTGACTTACAGGTAGTTGTTAAGTATTTAGCTCAGAATAATAAATGATCTCTGCTCTAAACATGCATGTGTCTGCTGGCCTGGAGAGATCCATGCTCCTATCTTAAGTGCATATAGGCTGTCTGTAGCACATACGGGTTCAGACAGCAAGCCTCAAAGCCTGGGTGCAGAATCAGATGCTGCACAGCAAGTGTGGGGGTCACATGCTCCACTAAGAACCAGTATGCATCTAACTCCCTGCAGCACTGACTTTCTTCAGCTGTAACCATGGCCTCACATTTCCCACACATAATGAAACAAAAACGTGTTTATCTCTCACGTAACATTAGAGTCGGATATTAATGAGTGTGACACGCCTGATCAACGCTTATTAGTTTCTGTTACTGGTAAGTATCAATACTCATAGACGACCAATACTAGCCTTGCTATTGCCTGATTACATATCATTATCTGACATGTGTATATTTGTAAGCTAACACTGGTCTCTCACCATGACATCTGCCTTGTTCTCCTCACACAACTCAATTTGTCTCCTCTGGCCATTGTTCTGTCTAATCCTGGCCTGTCCCTGCTCTCTTGGCAGGCTCATAATTGTATCTGTGGTCCGTCATAAATGTAAATAAACCCTTAAAATTTCTTCAGCATCTGAACTGTCATTACGATCCATTGTTTTCCTATGAACCGTACTCCCTCTAGTTACGTCACTTCCGATTTTGCGGTTTTCAGATGCGGAAGTAAAATTCTCTTACAAAAATTACTCCAGAAGCCTTAATAGCGTATTTTAAAGTATAATTTAAAGAAAATCTAGTTTCTATATTATTTTTCTATACATCAATTCACTGGGGTCTCTAACCTGGAATATGAACTTTAACCTTCGTCTGTCAAGGGATCACACTCCAATCTCAGAGGATACAATATACTATAAATCAGCTGTTGCAATGGAATACACAGAATCCAGTCACCGGATTACAGTTAGATCTTCAGTATCCCAATTGTATTCTACGAAGGGATCATATTAAAACTGTGACTGGAGACAATTCAGATAAAGCTAAGAAAAGGAAGCGTGGGAAAAGAGGAGGAGTTAAGCCCCGTTCACAACGCCAGCGACTTTTTCGCTGCTTGTAGCTTGTGGCTGGCAATTGAGGTCGCTACTGTGTTCCCACTACTGTTTGCCTAGTTACCCCGAAACACTCCACTACAGCAGATGAATCACATGCTCTACACTGACTTCACTCCCATTGGTTGTCGCTCGCGAAATTCGCTGCTTATTTGCATAAAGTTGAAGAATTCTGAACTTTTGTCGCTTGACTTGCATCGCTTGACACGCCCACATTCCTGCAGTTGAAAAATCTTTTCTTTCTTTAAAGTTAAACAAGAGTCCTGGTCCTGACAATATATGTGGGAAATTACTGAAATATTGTGCAAGGCAATTAAGTTGTATATTTTATGATATGTTTAATATGTCTTTATACCAACAATATGTAACTAACTTGTGGAAGCGGGCTGTTGTTATTCCGGTTCCAAAAAAATAATAGTCCCAAGGCTTTAAATGACCTCAGGCCAATTGCCCTCACTTCTCTTGTAATGAAATCATTTGAAAAGCTTGTAAAGACAGAGACTGTAAGGCAAACTGAGCAAGCTCTTGGCCCTATGCAGTTTTCCTATAGGGCACATAGAGGAGTCGAGGACGCTACAATTATTCTACTTAATCTTTTGTTTAAGCATCTAGAAGGGAGAAATACTCAGGCTAGACTGTTGTTTATTGACTTACAAGTTAATGTCTTATACTGCCGATCTTGTTACTGTGCTAATTAATAGTGTTTTCACGATACTTTGGATATTAATAATAAGTTGATGTTATACAGCTCGTTCAACGAATTGCTGGCCGTCTCAGTGATCAGCCGTGAAACAGTGATTCTGTTCAAATTCCCTTTAAAATCTTAAATGATTTCCTTTGAGCTAAATTGACCTGTTTCCCTTACACATATATGCAGATGGGAGAAACCTACAGAAGGACAAATATCACAGCAACACTTGACCGATCTGGGCTGTATGACAGCGTGGCCAAACTCAATCCTCTCCTCAGTGAAGACACATAAAAACACACTTGGAATTTGCAAAACATCACCTAAAGGACCCTCAGACTCCGAGAAATTAGATTATCTGGCAGCTGTGTCGAAAACGTTTGGGAACAAGAATACCCACTGCGCCATACTACCAAGTGCCTGACTGTGTGTGTATCTGCTTGGTCACCAGAGATCCTTTATTAGGCGGACCAAAGCAAACAAACAGCTGATCTGCCTTACGCCACAGTGCAGCTCTGTTTGCGTAAGCATCCAGTGTTCGAACTGGACAGAGCAGATTAAGCTTTTCTTGGCCTGCTTCCTGGAACGGAAGAGGACAGAAGGCCTGTAGTACTATGGGCCCTGGCGTAGAAGTGGGCACCTTAGGGATGTACCCGGACATTGGATAAAGAATGCCCTAACCATGCCAGGGTCAAACTCCAGGAATGAAACTAAAAGTGCCTGATGATCCTCGATTCTTTTCAGAGAGGAAATAGCGAGGAGAAAGACTGTCTTCAGAGTGAGTAACTTGTCTGGAACTTCCTCTATGGGCTCAAAGGGGGCATTGCACAACCCCTCCAGAACCACTGGCAGGTCCCATGAGGGCACCTTGGTGTGCTGCACTGGCCTCAGCCTAAGAGTGCCATGGAGGAAACAAGTGGCGAGTGGGTGTCTTCCCAATGATTGACCACTCAGAAGGGCGTGGTAAGAAGCTAAGGCCGCCATTTATACCTTCAAAGTGGAGGAAGATAACCTTGCAGAGAATCGCTGATCACCTGAGGAACAATTCCACTCATTCTTTACTATAGGAGAGGAATAATTGTATAAACTTGTTAAATCATCTAAACCAACAACATGTATGTTAGACCCTGTTCCATCTAAGCTCCTAAAAGATGTGCTTCCATAAGTCATAGATCGATCCTCTTCTGACTATTATTTATTCATCATTGTCATTAGGATATGTCCCCAAAACCTTCAAACTGGCTGTTATTAAGATTCTCATCAAAAAAACACAACTTGACCCCAAATAACTACTTAATTACAGACCGATCTCAAATCTCCAAGATACTAGAAAAGGTAGTATCCTCACAATCATATTCCTCCTTAGAGAAAAATGGTATCTGTGAGGATTTCCAGTCAGGATTTAGACCGTATCATAGTACTAAGACTGCTCTAATTAGTAATTAGATTTACAAATGACCTGCTCTTATCATCTGATTGTGGTTCTATCTCTTTATTAGTGCTATTGGATCTTAGCGTTGCGTTCATATTTGTTGTGTGTTACATTCTTTTGAATAGACTAGAAAACTTTGTTGGCATTAATGGGACTGCAATAACATGGTTCAAATCATACTTATATGACCACCATCAATTCGTAACATTGAATGAAGAGGTATCATATTGATCACAAGTGCAGTATGGAGTACCTCAAGGCTCAGTACTAGGGCCGTTACTCTTCACGCTTTACATGTTACCCTTAGGAGATATCACCAGGAAACACAGTGTTAGCTTTCACTGTTATGCTGATGATACTCAGCTCTATATTTCTTTGTGGCCCGGCGAAACCAGTTTGAAAAACTAGTGGAATGCATAGTCGATATAAAAAACTGGATGACGAGTAATTTCTTACTGCTAAATTGTGAAAAACGTCTCAGGTTACGCATGTAACCATGGTTCCTCGAGGGAATGAGACACTGTGTTGAACGCTATGGGGAACGCCTTCAGTGTGAGCGACTCTGAATATCGTGTGCAATCTGGCCAATGGAAGGGCGTGACGTCATGGGCGGGGTGATGTAAGCAACCAGGAAGCTATAAAAGCACGTGATGCACAGCTGGCATCAGCTTTGAGGAGTGAAGAGGGAGCTTGAAGGGGTGTGGGGTTTGTGGTTTCGTTAGGCTGTGTCTCGTTCCCTCGAGGAAGCATGGTTACATGCATAACCTGAGATGTTCCTCTTCAGGAACTCGAGCTGCGTCGAACGCTAGGGGAACGAGGTGCCCATGCCACCAGACTTCCAAGTCCCTGCCTAGTATGTATCCGAAGAGCACAGTTAAGGCGAGAGAACAGAAGAGCACGGAGTGGCTCGCATATCAAGGGCATAGAACCTCACAAAGGTGGAGGGCGTGGACCATCCCGCAGCGTTGCAGATGTCCTGCATCGATATACCTGCTAAGAAGGCCTTGGAGGCCGCCATACCCCGTGTGGAGTGAGCCTTGACTCCAATCGGCGAGGGGAGGTCAGAGGACTCTTGGGCCAGGTTGATAGCCTCAACTATCCACTGGCTAAGGGTCTGCTTAGTTGCAGGGAGACCCCTTTTGGGAGGACCATAGCACATGAGCAGTTGGTCTGTCCTTCTCCACAGGGCAGCTCTGTGGACGTATGTGTCCAGCACTCGAACTGGACACATACAATTAAGCTTTTTCTGGTTGGGCTCCCGGAAGGGAGGAGGACAAAAGGCCTGCAGCACTATTGGTTGTGGTGTGAAAGAGGGAACCTTTGGAACATAACCCGCTCGAGGGTATAGACATGCTTTGGCCAGGCCGGGCGTAAAGTCAAGATGAGTAGGGGCCACTGAGAGGGCCTGAAGGTCTCCAACTCTCTTTAGAGAAGTACATTTACATTTAATCATTTAGCAGACACTTTTATCCAAAGCGACTTACAAATGAGAACAATAGAAGCAATCATACCAACGAGAGAACAACAACAGTATACAAGTGCCATGACAAGTCTCAGTTAGTCTAGCACAGAACCCGTTGCAAGGTTTTTTTTTTTCTTCAAGAATAGGATAGACAAGAAAAGGTAAGTGATTGTATTAGTTGGTCAAGTGCTGGCGAAAAAGATGAGTCTTTAGATGTTTTTTTGAAAATGAGTAAAGACTCTGATGTTCGAATTGAGATTGGGAGGTTATTCCACCAGCCGGGCACAGTCCAGAAAAAGGTCCGCGAGAGTGATTTTGAACCTCTTTGGGATGGCAGCACAAGGCGCCGTTCACTTGCAGAATGCAAGCTTCTGGAGGTCACATAAGTTTGAACTAGTGAGTTTAGGTATATTGGTGCCGTGCCAGTGGTCGTCTTGTAGGCAAGCATCAGTACCTTGAATTTGATGTGAGTGGCTACTGGTAGCCAGTGTAACCAGATGAGGAGAGGAGTAACATGAGCTTTTTTTGGCTCATTGAAGACAACCCTTGCTGCTACATTCTGGATCAGTTGTAGAGGCTTGATAGTACATGTAGGAAGGCCCGCCAGAAGAGCATTACAATAGTCCAGTCTGGAGAGAACAAGAGCTTGGATAAGAAGTTGGGTGGCTTGCTCTGACAGGAAGGGTCTAATCTTCCTAATGTTGTATAAGGCAAATCTGCAGGACATTGTAGCAATATGGTCTGTGAAGCTTAACTGATGATCCATCACAACTCCTACGTTTCTGGCTGTCCTGGAAGGAGTTATGGTTGACGAACCCAGCTGTATAGAGTAGTTGTGATGTAACGATGGGTTAGCTGGAACCACCAACAGTTCTGTCTAAGTAAGGTTAAGCTGAAGGTGATGGTCATTCATCCAGCTAGAAATGTCACTCAGACAGGCTGCAATGCGAACAGCTACCATCGGATCATCTGGTTGGAATGAGAAGTAGAGTTGAGTGTCATCAGCATAGCAGTTAGGGAAAGCCATGCTTCTGAATGACAGATCCTAATGACATCAAGTAGATGGAGAAGAGAAGTGGTCCAAGCACTGAGCCTTGAGGAACCCCAGTAGCAAGAAGTTGTGAATTAGAAACTTCACCCCTCCAAGACACCCTGAAGGATCTATCTGAGAGGTAGGACTTAAACCACAGGAGTTCAGTTCCAAAGATGTCCATCTTTCTGAGGGTGGACAGTAGAATCTGGTGATTAACTGTGTCAAAAGCAGCAGACAGATCCAGCAAGATGAGTACTGAGGATTTGGAAGCTGCTTTTGCCAGTCGCAGTGCTTCAGTAACCGAGAGCAGGGCAGTCTCAGTTGAGTTGCCGCTTTTGAAGCCAGATTGGTTGCTGTCCAGGAGGTTGTTCTGTACAAGAAACATAGAGAGTTGGTTGAACACAACTCACTCAACTGTCTATGCAATGAATGGAAGAAGGGATACCGGTCTGTAGTTTTCTAGAAGTGTTAGATTTAGAGATGGTTTCTTAATCAGTGGGCTTACCCGAGCCTACTTAAATGCTGAGGGAACTGTACCAGAGTGAAGAGAGGTGTTGATAATGTGAGTAAGTGAAGGTATTACTGAAGAAGAAAGATGCTCGCTTGAAGGAGGTGAGTGGGAATAGGATCAAGTGGACAAGTAGTAGGATGACTGAACAGGATAAGTTTGGAAACGTCCATCTCTGAGAGTGGAGAGAAGGAGAAGAGAGAGTGTGTATTAGTCGTTATGAAGTTATCATCCATCTGCATTGTGGAGAATTGGTCACTGATGGTTCTTGTCTTATTTGTGAAGAAAACTGCAAAGTCGTCGGCTGTAAGAGTCGATGAAGGAGGAGGTGGAGGTGGACTAAGAAGAGAAGAGAAAGTTTTGAAAAGTGTGCAAAAGTGAGAACAGTTAATAATTTTGTTGTGGTAGTATGATGTATGTTTTAGCAGTGAAGACATTTGCAGAGAAGAAAGAGAGGAGAGACTGATACACACTGAGGTTGGTAGAGTTTCTTGATTTATGCCATTTCCTCTTTGCAGCCCTGAGTTTAGAGCGATGTTCCCGGAGAACATCAGACAGCCAGGGGGCAGATGGGGTGGTGCGTGCTGGTCTGGATGCCAGTGGGCAAAAGTTGTCCAAGCAAGAGGTCAGAGTTGAGCAAAGAGTGTCAGTAGCAATGTTCATGTCCAGAGTTGAAAACTGAGCGAGTGAAGGAAGTGAGGATGAAACCATAGAGGATAGGCTAGATGGAGAGAGTGAGCGTAGGTTCCGTCGAAAGGTGACCTGCGGTGGAGCATGTGCCGCTTCAGGAGTAAGTGCGAGGTTAGCAGTTATGAGGAAGTGGTCTGAGGTGTGCAGTGGAGCAACTAAAGTGTTGTCCATGGAACACAGCGCGTGTAGATGAGGTCCAGTTGGTTGCCTGATTTGTGAGTCGTTGTAGTAGACGCTCGCTTGAGATCAAATGAGGCGAGCATAGTGTTGAAGTCAGCAGCCTGGGGTTTATCTAGGTGGATGCTGAAGTCACCAAGCAGAACCAGAGGAGTACCATCTTCAGGAAAGTTTGATAGAAACACATCCAACTCCTCCAAGAAGTTTCCCAGTTGACCTGAGGGACGATAAACGACCACAAAGTGGATTTTAACAGGGTGGGTTATAGTAATTGCATGTGATTCAAATGAACTGTTACCTGTAAGAGATGGTTGAAGATCAAATTTCCATTCTTTTGAGATAAGGAGACCGGTACCTCCACCCCTCCCGGTCGTACGAGGGGTGTGGGAACAAGTGAAATTAGTGGAGAGGGCTGCAGGAGTGGCAGTGACTTCAGGTTTGATCCAAGTCATAGTTAGGGCCATGAAGTTGAGACTGGAATTAGTAGCAATAGAAGAAATGAAATCTGCTTTGTTAGCAGCAGACTGGCAGTTCCAGAGACCAACTGGAATAGAGAGTAAAGTAGTAGAGGTCAGAGGGACAGGCCGTAGATTTTTGGGATAGGCCTGCCTCCGACGTACAGTGCGTGCTCTCAGAGTGTTCGTAGTAATAGTAGAGATCTGATAGCACATAGTGAGTACAAGTGACCTAAATAAGTTTTTGAGAACAAGCTGTACAAAAAGAAAAGAAAGGGGTGTAAAGCAATACTCAAGTGCCTTGTCGGTGTCCTTGCTCAGTGGAGTTGTGCAGGTAGAGTCGATGGTCTTTACACTCATCGGTCTTCACACGAGGAGGCTTCACACAAGGGCTGCCGCGACCGCTGCCACGGTGAAACTAACCACTTTTATATTTGCTTGAGTACCTGTTATTAAAGTCAGCTGGCCACGGCTTATTATTTAGCAGACCGAAACTGGGGAGTCCCGCGATAGGCAAACGCAAGAACAAACACCACTTCAGCACATATTTACCACAGTAAAAAACACAGTAAATGAAACAAAGTTTCCTAGCAACGACGACCCACGCTGTAGTCTAATGAGAAAACAAGGCAAAACACTTACAAACTGCTGTCCTTTCTTTTCCTTGACTGTTTCTTCTGTAATCGCCAAGAGGAAGGCAGTCTGACGATCTGAAATCTCCTCAATCGTCTCGAATGGAGATTTACAGAGAGGCTCTAACACCACAACCAAGTCCCAGGGGGGAACACGGGACTGTACTGGAGGCCTCAGCCTCAGTGCACCGTGGAGGAAACGTGTCTCTAGGGCAAGAGTGTCAAACTCAGTTCCTGGAGGGCCACAGCCCTGCACAGTTAAGATATAACCCTAATTAAACACATCTGATCCAGCTTATCTAATCATTTAGGCTTATTTGAAAACTATATGATTTGTGTTTTGGGGCAGGGTTGGAACTAAACTCTGCAGGGCTGCGGCCCTCTAGGAACTGAGTTTGACACCCGTGCTCTAGCGGGTGTCTGCCCACTGACTGGCCACCATGAGGGACATTGTAGGCCGCAATGGTGCCACGTAAACGTTTAAGGGGAAGTGAGTCAACCCTGCAGAGAACCTGGCTTGTAAAAACTCCAGAACTGGACCAACTGGGCAGTTTGCTGGGTCAAGCTGGCGGTGTCTGCACCATGAGGTGAAGAGTTTCCACCTCATGGCGTACAATTTCCTCGTTGAGGGAGCTAGATTGGAGGATGGTCTCAACAACCTCGGCTGAGAGACCGGATGCTATCTGTGCTCAGGGGCCACACCCACAGTTTACACAACTCTGGGCGGGGGTGAATTATCGTACCCTGCACCTGTGAGAGTAGATCTCTCCTGACTGGAATCTCCCATGGAGAGCTGTCGAGGAGTGAGATCAGATCTGAGAACCATACTCGGCCTGGCCAGAACAGGGCCACTAATAACAGCTGAACCCCGTCCCGGCGTACTCTCGCCAGAACTCACGGGAACAGAGCAATCGGGGGAAAAGAGTACAGACGAAGCCTCGGCCAAGTCTGCACCATAGCATCCCAGGGGAGCTGGATGAACTAGAGAGAACCAGAGGGGACATTGCGATGTCTCCTGAGTCGCAAAGAGGTCTACCTGAGCCTGGCTAAACATTCTCCATATCTGCTTCACCACCTCAGGGTGAAGCATCCATTCCCCGTGCTTCGGCCCCTGTCTCAACAGGACGTCTGCTCCCACATTGAGATGTGCAGGAATGTATACTGCTCTGAGCCCGCCGACTGAGCATGGTTTTTCCCAATGTTTTTATATATATATATATATATATATATATATATATAATCCCACTGTAACGCATAATGTCTTGTGTGACATAACTTGAATTCTCAAGAAAATGTATCTTAATTTAAAAATGATTAGCTATTTGTACTGCAAAAGAAAAACATACAAAGTAAGATTTTTCCCCCCACAGTACAGCGTGTTACTTGCAAACATTTTACTCATTTTACTTTTTTATTATTACACCCTTTTTTTTTTTTTACTAGTATTATTATTATTATTACATGGCATCATTCACATCAAGGTATTTCTTTGCTGTTTGATCCTTTAGTACAGCACAGTCATTAACATATCAAACTGCTTTTTTTCTAGCATTTCAAACAGCAAGCCATTGCAGTTTTCTTGGAAGAAAAAATAATGTTTCAACATATTTGGTGTTCGCAGACATCTACTAGACAGGGACACCGAGATCATTTAGGGAACAGGGAGCAATTTTCATGTAATTGTGTATCATCCTGGAGGTAAAGCCGACTTCAAAGCCACTGGAAAACCAGCTGGGTGTGCGAAGAGAGACTCACCGATGCTGCGGCCACACACTGGACATCTGCAACGCACACACATAATCTGCCACTCATTAGAGTAGGGTCACACACACAGTACATGCTCATTAACGCTTGGACAGCTGCAGACATCAGCATTTGACTCACTTATAACATTCACAAAAGTGAACGTGACATCATGACGGACACATTCGCCACTTTATAGTGAGCAACAGGAGGACTAGATAGAAAAAAAATTGTTTTTTGTTTTTTTTGTTTTTTTTGAGCAGATGCTAAAATGTTAAAAAACTTATGTCAGCCCTGTATGCTTCGGACTCAATTCTCAATCTCCATTCTCACACAGAAACAGATTGGTGCATGCCAGTATGCACTCTCATGAACAAAATCACATTAGCACATATGCCCACACACAAACAGAGTTATCTCTCACCTGAGCCCCTGACACTAATGAGGAGGAGTTTTCAATGTCTGCCTGAGAAGAGAGATATAATCAGCTCACCAGATCCCCCCAAAAAACATAATGGATTGTGTACAGGTTTCCTTTTTTGGTAATATAATGTGAAACTGATTCCAAAGGGTTTTCTATGCTTTTTTTGTTTTGTTTTTGTTTTTGAGGATTCCAAGACTAAACAATAATTAGATATTTTAGAATACAAAGCTCTCAATAGGATTATTATAATAAGTAGAAGAATATTCACCTGTAGCCTATAGCAAAACAAGAGGTTTCAATAAAATATTTCAAATATCATATGGTTCATCTTGTGATTGTCTAGTATAAAGAATGTAATTCCATAATAAACAATGTTTATTTAAGGATTTTATTAGATTGAGCCAAAAATATGATTCCAACTAGAATCCTGTACATTTCTTTTGACAGAATTGTGGAAAAGGTAATTAAATGCATAGTTTACAATTTATGTCTCACAAATAAAGACATACATGTTTGAAACAATGTGTGTAAATAGTGGCAGAATTTTAACTGTCCCATTAACACAACTCAGTAACCAAATTTACAGTCAAAACTGCTGTAATTGTGAACAAAAAGACAATAATAGAGTGATTGTGAAGAAAAAGGCTATATAATCAATGAATTATTTGTTAATGCAGAAATCAAAACTACAAAAGAAATTATAACTGTTTTAAACACTTTTGACCTGAATCAGCATGTGCATGGACCCACACACAGTCGAGAACACACTCTAGATTTACTCATCAGTAGAGGTCTAAACATTTCATTCATTGTTGGATCTGATCACTTCTGTATTTTCTTTGATATATTGATCTCTGCTACCATGAAGTTGGTAGTTTTTAATCAGCTGAACAAATACTAACACTCAAATGGACCGCATCACAGCACAGAGACAGAGCTCATCAAGATAATAAATGATATTCGCTTTAATTCACTGTCGATCATAACATACTTCTAGAGAGACTGGAAATCAGCTATAACCTAGCCTTGTCGCCAAATGACTACAGCCCCATTGACTCCCTCTGCCAATGCATTGATGAAATTAACAGTTGGATGTGCCAGAACTTTCTTCAGTTATACAAGGAAAAAACTGAAGTCATTGCATTTGGAAACAAAGATGAAGTTCTCAAGGTGAATGCATACCTTGACTCTAGGGGTCAAACAACTAAAAAATCAAGTCAAGAATTTAGTTGTGATTCTGGATACAGACCTTAGTTTCAGTAGTCATGTCAAAACAGTAACTAAATCAGCATACTATCATCTCAAAATCATTGCAAGAATTAGATGTTTTGTTTCCAGTCAAGACTTGGAGAAACTTGTTCATGCCTTTATCACCAGCAGGGTAGACTATTGTAATGGTCTCCTCACCGGCCTTTACAAGAAGACTATTAGACAGCTGCAGCTCATCCATAACGCTGCTGCCAGGATTCTGACTAGAACCAGAAAATCTAAGGATATATCTGAGGACACCAGTCCTTAGGTCCTTAAACTGGCTTCCAGTTATATTTAGTATTGATTTTAAAGTACTTTTACTTGTTTATAAATCACTCAATTGCCCAGGACCTAAATACATTGCAGATATGCTCACTAAATATCAACCTAACTTTGGGGAAGTCATGTCCTAGTGGATAGAGAGTTTGACTCCTAACCCTAAGGTTGTGGTTTCGAGGGCCGGCAATACCACGACTGAGGTGCCCTTGAGCAAGGCACCGAACCCCCAACTGCTCCCCGGGCACCGCAGCATAAATGGCTGCCCACTGCCCCGGGTGTGTGTTCACGGTGTATGTGTGTTCACTGCTGTGTGTGTGCACTTTGGATGGGTTAAATGCAGAGCATGATTTCTGAGTATGGGTCACCATACTTGGCTGTATGTCACCTCACTTTATCTAACAGACCACTCAGATCATTATGATCGAATCAGAAATACCAAGGGTTCACGCAAAACAAGGGAAGTCTGCTTTTAGTTATTATGCCGCCCGCAATTGGAATCAGCTTCCAGAAGAGATCAGATGTGCTAAAACATTAGCCACAATTAAATCTAGACTCAAAACTCATCTGTTTAGCTGTGCATTTATTGAACGAGTACTGTGCAACGTCCGAACTGATTGCAATGTATTTTATGTATAATAATTTTCTATTTTTAACTGTTTTAAATTCATTTTAAATCAATTTTTTAAAATCATTTTAAAAGGTTTTAAATTCCTTGTTTTATTGTTGTGATTTTTTTTATGATTCTTTTACTTTCTTTTATGTAAAGCACTTTGAATTACCATTATGTATGAAATGTGCTATATAAATAAACTTGCCTTGCCTTAATTATTTATTTATTCTTACATTACATTTTGGATCATTATGAATATATGCCCTTTAAATTTCAATATGTAAATGTTACTTGAAAAAATCTTGTAAACTTATTGTCTCAGAAAAATATAGTTAAAGGACAATGAATTTGCAAGATTTTGTCATGGAGTCACAGCCTACACCCTCTCCACATGGCACGCCTACTCGTTCACAATCACCAGAATTCTGAGCACCTGTCCATCATCACCAGGCTCTCATATAAGGACTATCACTTTCCCTCACTCCTTGTCTGATCTAGCATTGACCCACATGTACTTACCTGAACCCTCGCTACCATTGTTGTTCCCCTGGATACCAGTTGTTCCTTCCTCGTCAGTTCCTCTGTGCCGCCTTCCGATTCTGTCATCTACTTCCATCACAACCAGAGCTAAGTTCCAACCTTCTTCGTGTCAAGACTATTCCTGTTGATTCACCTGTGTCTGAAACCTCTGTCACAATAAATACTGATACACGTTCACCTACCTCTGTGTTCCCATCTTGTGTCTGACAGAAGATCAGACCCTATGCACAGCTCTCCGGACACAGGCGGGGACCGCACCGCGGATCCATTTGCTGCACTGGTTTACGCTGTACGGTCCTCACTACCACAACCCACAACGAGCCTGACCCATGTTTCTCCCGAGATCATCACGGCCGTACAGCAAGCACTCCAGCAGCCACCTGCAACAATGACTACTTCGTCAGCTGCCTCTGCCAGTCCCGTGGCCTGACCAGCGACATACAGTGGCGCGGCGAAGGATTGCAGTGGGTTTTTGCTTCAGTGCTCACTCTACATCGAGGCCAACACTCACCTGTTCGAGAATGAACGAGGTCGCGTTGCTTTCGTCATCTCGCTTCTCTCTGGACGAGCACTACAATGGGCTCAACTCCTCTGGGAAACAAATGCTCCGGTAACGACTTCACTATCCACCTTCTTTGCTCACATGAAAGATGTTTTTGGTCATCATACCGCTGAACTGTCCGTCCATGATCAGTTATATCATATTCATCAAGGAGAGGAGTCCGTCAGCATGTATGCTCTCCGATTTCGCACTCTGGCTTCTACGAGTGGTTGAAATGAAACTGCTTTGATTACTGCTTTTCGTCATGGTCTGCGAAGGGAGGTTCAGCAGCTAATAGTCATCTACAACGACACCATGGGACTTGAGAATCTTATCCAGAAGACTATCAGAGTGTCACAACGTTTATACGCCTCCCACATGAATACTCCCACTGTCAATCCTCTGCCTGCTTCAACATCTGTCGCCGCCCCAGCACCTGAACCAATGCAGGTTGATTCAAACCATCTGACCAACGCGGAGCGTCTTCAACGGATGAATAATCGCCTGTGTCTTTATTGTGGGGGAGACGGACATGTGATTTCCAACTGCCCGGTCCGACCTCCACACCCAGCGGTGAGTACACTCCAATTTCCACCTCAAACCTCTCAACTCATTAAGACTCTGGTCCATGTCGGTAATTCTCATTCCTGTGTTTCAGTGCAAGCCCTCATCGACTCTGGGTCGGCTGGGAACTTCATTTGCACCCAAATCCTCCGCTGGGTAGGGGTCGTGTCCGCCATTACTCCCCCACACTATTCCTCCACGTTGGCAGCCTGCATATGGAGGAAATCACGTTCATGGTGCTGGAGGAGTCAACCGCGGACATCATCCTGGGACGCCCCTGGTTAAACACCCACCAGCCACATATCCAATGGGCAACTGGTGAGATTCTCAAATGGAGTGATGAATGTTTTGAGAAGTGTATTAATCGCCCAAGAAAGCCCCAACCGAAATCTCCCGCAACTCCTGATCATCTTCCTGTCCTGTCCACCTCTGTGGAGAGCCCGGCGACTAATGTGATAGTGGAAATCCCACCAGCGTACCGGGCGTTCCAGGATGTATTCAGCAAGTGGTTGGCTACACGTTTACCACGTCATCGGCCATGGGACTGTGCCATCGACCTCCTGCCTGGAGCGACCCTCCCAAAGGGTCGGATCTACCCACTGTCCATCCCGGAACAGAAGGCCATGGAGGAGTACGTTCAGTTCAGGAGGCCCTGCGTCAGGGATTCATTCGTCCATCTACATCCCCTGCCGCTTCGAGTTTCTTCTTCGTGGCCAAAAAGGATGGAGGCTTGAGGCCGTGCATAGACTACCGTCACCTGAACTCCCAAACAGTGAAATTCAGTTATCCCCTTCCTCTGGTCCCAGCAGCTTTGGAACAGCTACGAGGTGCCCGTATCTTCTCTAAGCTCGATCTCCGAAGTGCCTACAATCTCATCCGCATTAGAGGCGATGAATGGAAGACTGCCTTCATAACCCCGTCAGGACACTACGAATACTGGGTTATGCCGTATGGCCTGTCCAACTCCCCATCCATCTTCCAGAACTATATGAATGAGATCTTCCGTGATTACCTGAATCGCTTTGTCATCATCTATATAGACGATATCCTGATATACTCCAGTGACATGAAAGACAATGAGAAGCATGTACTCCAAATCCTTCAAAAACTACGAGAACATCAACTGTTTCTAAAATTAGAGAAGTTTGAGTTCCATACCTCCACCGTCCAATTCTTAGGCTACATCATCAACCAACATGGTATCAAGATGGACCAGAGGAAGGTGGAAACCATCCAGCAGTGGCCATTACCCAACACCGTGAAAGAACTTCAACGCTTCTTGGGATTTGCCAATTTCTACTGACGCTTCATTAACCAGTACAGTATGCTTAGTGCTCCTCTCACTTCTATGCTAAAGAACCGGCCCAAGTCTCTCTCATGGACAACACCTGCCCTAGAAGCCTTCTCCCTACTGCAACAGGCCTTCCTATTGGCTCCGGTCCTGGTTCACTCCAATCCAGATCTGCCCTTCATAGTGGAGGTTGACGCCTCAGCAACCGGGATCGGAGCGGTCCTCTCTCAGCGGCAGGGTGACCCCCCCCCCCCCCCACGGCTCCATCCATGTGCCTTCTATTCAAAAAAGTTATCCCCGGCGGAGCAGAATTACGACGTGGGAAACTGGGAGCTCCTAGCCATAAAATCAGCTCTCGAGGAATGGAGACACTGGCTGGAGGGAGCCAAGCAACCTTTCCAAGTCATTACAGATCATCGCAATCTTGAGTATTTTAGAGAAGCCAAACGCTTGAATCATCGGCAGGCCCGATGGGCTCTCTTCTTCACCCGATTTAATTTCCAGGTCACCTATAGATCAGGTGACAAGAACTGTAGAGCGGATGCCCTTTCTCGTCTTTACCAAGCCGATCCTGAACCATCCGTTCCTGAAACCATTCTCCCTCCAGCCGTGCTTGTTAACCCGATTCAGTGGACCATCAACCAACAGATTACTAATGAGAATCTACAAAACCCAGCTCCGCCGGGAGGTCCAGAGGGGCGTCTCTACGTTCCCCCAACCCATCGCCAGCCCCTCTTGGACTTAACTCATACATCCCCGGGCTCTGGACACCCAGGCAGGAGAAGGACCCTCTCGCTCCTGAAACAACAGTACTGGTAGCCCTCCATGTCTCTGGACGTCTCTCGATACGTGCAAGGATGTTCAGTCTGTCCCGTTGCTGACACCCCTAGGAAGCTTCCAGAAGGGAAACTCGTGCCTCTGCCCATCCCCGAGCGCCCTGGACGCACATTGGAGTAGACTTTATGACCGATCTTCCTCCATCCCAAGGTTACACAACCGTCCTGGTCATGGTTGATCGATTTTCTAAATCTTGCAAACTCATTCCCCTCAAGGGTCTACCTACTGCTCTACAGACGGCAGAAGCACTCTTGCATCAAGTTTTCCGCCACTTCGGACTCCCAGAGGACATTGTCTCGGATAGAGGTCCCCAATTCATCTCACGCGTCTGAAACGCCTTCCGTCTCCTAGGGGTGTCCATCAGTCTCTCCTCCGGATACCATCCTCAAATCAACGGCCAGACTGAGCGTAAGATCCAGGAAGTCGGGAGATTCCTGAGACTGTATTGCCACCAGAACCAGGACAGCTGGAGCCAATACCTACCCTGGGCTGAATACGCACAATTCACTCCGTCAAACCACCACTGGGCTCACCCCGTTTCAATGTGTCCTGGGCTATCAGCCACCCCTCTTCCCCTGGTCAGGTGAGCCCTCCGAGGTTTCAGCTGTCAACCACTGGTTCCAGCAAAGCGAGAGGGTCTGGGACTCGGCTCACGTGCATCTCCAACAGGCAGTCCGGAGACACAAGGAACAAGCCGACGCCCGAAGAGGTCCCACTCCGCCATACCAACCTGGCCAAAAGGTTTGGCTATCCACTCGGGACATCCATCTCCGGCTGCCTTGCCATAAGCTGAGTCCCCGGTATATTGGTCCATTTACCATCGAGAGGCAGCTGAACGAAGGAACCTACAGACTCAACCTCCCTGCTCACTACCATATCTCACCTTCATTCCATGTCTCATTACTGAAACCTCACACTGACCCTTTATCTCCTCCCTCCACAGAGTCTGGTGATGCGGTTCCTCCTCCTGCCATCGATGAGACTCAAAACATCTACCGGGTATGGGCCATCCTCGACTCCAGACGACGGGGTCCACAGCTGGAATACCTTGTGGACTGGGAAGACTACGGCCCCGAGGAACGATGCTGGGTGAACCGCAACGACATCCTGGACCCTATTCTACTTACCCAATTCCATCAGGAACACCCAGATCGTCCAGCTCCTCGGGGTCGTGGCAGACCCCGTCGTCAACATCCCGTCCGGCCATCGGGAGCCACCCGTGGAGGAGGGGGTACTGTCACGGAGTCACAGCCTACACCCTCTCCACATGCCACGCCTACTCGTTCACAATCACCAGAATTCTGAGCACCTGTCCATCATCACCAGGCTCTCATATAAGGACTATCACTTTCCCTCACTCCTTGTCTGATCTAGCATTGACCCACTTGTACCTCGCTACCATTGTTCCCCTGGATACCCGTTGTTCCTTCCTCATCAGTTCCTCTGTGCCGCCTTCCGATTCTGTCATCTACTTCCATCACAACCAGAGCTAAGTTCCAACCTTCAAACCCTTCTTCGTGTCAAGACTATTCCTGTTGCTTCACCTGTGTCTGAAACCTGTCACAATAAATACTGCTACACGTTCACCTACCTCTGTGTTCCCGTCTTGTGTCTGACAGATTTATTCAAGTAAAGTTAACAAATTGAAGTATACAAAACACTGTGTTAAAAGGTTTGGGTAAAGTTTTTAATAGTTTTTAAAGAAGTGTCTTATGCTCAAAAATGCTGCCTTTGTTTGATCAAAAATACAGACAAAACAGTAATATTATGAAATATTAGAATATAATATTCTATTTTAATTTACTTTAAAATATAATTTATTCCTGTGATGCAAAGCTGAATTTTCAGCATCATTACTTAAGTCTTTAGTGTCACATGATCTTCAGAAATCATTCTAATATGCTGATTTGCTGCTCAATAAATTTTTTTATCATTATTAGTAGCAGTAGTAGTAAAAACAGTTTTGTTGCTTAATATTTTTGTGGAAACCATGATACATTTTTTTTTTCCAGGATTATTTTATTAATAGAAAGTTCAAAACAACAGCATTAATTCAAAATAGAAATCAGAAAAAAAGTTTAATTTTTCCTATCCAATGATTATTTCATTAACAATTTCACAGGTGAAAGTATGTTTGTCCAGTTCCTCCTCCTAACATCTCTCTTATCTCATGTCTGTTCTCAGTGGTTGGACATGTCTAAATGTGTCTCTGATTGTGTCTCTTTATGCTGTGATTTCTGCTCAAGCCCAACACAAAGAACCTGATTACTGAGGGGAAAGACAGACAGACTCCCTACCTCTGCCTCTCTAAAGATGCCTGATTTCATGAATATAAATCAGTAAGTGTACTGTCTCTCTTTGCCTGTGCCTCACATTCTGTCTCTTTATGACAGAATCAAGATGTAGTTTTATTATCATTGGTGTTTGCTAAGTCGGTTATTGCTCATATACAGCAATAATAGCTAACCCTTTTAATCTTCAGCATGGAAATTGCTTTTATATTTCAGACATGAATGATACTTCAAATAATGGAGCCTGTTAAGGAGGGGTGTGTTATTTATTTTAGAAGTTGAATATACAGTATTTACCAGAACTGATTGCACCACCCATAGCAACTGCCTATAAAACCTTAGCAACACTCCTTAGCAACATCATCCATCCATTCTCCAAACTGGCTGTCCAGGCTTAAGGGATACTGGAGCCTATCCTAGTGTTTGGGGCCATAGGCAAGGAAACACTCTGTAAAATTGACAGTGCACTGTTCATTGTTGGTTGACATGATAAAGGGATAATTGTACTATACAAGCATTTAGGTCCACAGTTGCCATTTGACTTTCAGCACTGCTTATAAAAAAAAAGAAGATAAAATGAAGGGGGGGGGGGTGGACTCATTCATATCAGGAATGGCAAAAACCATAAAAGATTATGAAAAGATAAATGATCAAATAACAAACATTAATGAATGAATGAATGAATGAATGAATGAATGAATATAAACAAATAGTGCTCATAAACAGCTACTGAAATATATTCTTGAAATAAAGTAGAGGTTTATCATGATTTAATCATTATCTAATCTTGGCTATGTGCATGCAACAGGAATTAAGTGCACGACCCAGGCCAGAAACTTGCTAAAGTTAAGTGCTCTTAGCACACACTTAATCCACACTCCATCTCTAATATCACTTTTGAGTGGTATTTGGAGCTAAGTATATTCCGTTATTCATTTGGTTCAAGAACTTGTGTGCCCCAAAATCTCATGATGTCGAGAAAATAAATAAATAAATAAATTCTACATTAAATAAAATAATATATTGCATAATATAAAATATAATATATTAAATGCCCATATTACACCACAAAAATACATGCATGTAATTCCATCTGTAATAAATTTCTGTAATTACATCTATAATTACACTGTTGACCCACCTCAACCCACCGTTAAACCCAACCAGACCACCAAACCGGCCCATAACTTTACCTGTATTCCTCCACAAAACACAATAAGTACATTATATCAAACATTTTATTAAACATTAAATTTTTATATTAAATAATATAAAGTACAATACAAAGAGGGACCATTAAACTTATTGTAAAGTATAAAACCATATTTTTAAAGTATTGAAACTCAAAATGTGTAATAAAAAGCTGTCATATTAAACCTCTGAGGTCAGCAAAAGCGCTTTGTGGCATTTTGTTCCTGATAACGCCTTAAATTACTCTGTCATTTTTGATCGTAAATACTAGAGCAATATATCATTCAAATCTGTAACATATATTTGTATGCCCTCATGTTAACAGCATAATAAAATAGTGTTTTAATTATGGAACTCCACAGTCATTTTAAATTTTATTGAAAGTCTACAGTTAGTGTTAGGTTGAGGGTAGGATTTGTAGCTCTAATTAATTAATTAATTATCATAATTAGATTAAAACAGAGCTGTATTTTATTGTATAATTTGTAACACTAATATCTATTTTAATTTATTTGAAAAGATGACATCCGTCATTTCTTTCTTTATGAGAGGTGTAATGGGGTAACTTGTAGGGATGTATTTTGTAATACTGTGGTACATAACAACTGCAATGATAGCCCTTCATGAAATGCATTACTTGCGTGTTGGTCAGTTGAAAATTCTGGACAATGGAAGCCACGGTTGATTGATCATCTGAGACTAAGCTGGACTCTTTCACCAGCCTCTCTCATTAATGACAGACCATGGTTTATAACATGGTCTATGATGGTGGCTCTTCCTCTCCTTTGAGCAACATCTCATATTCTCACTCCTCTCTCCCTATACTCTCCT
Organism: Cyprinus carpio; assembly: GCF_018340385.1. NCBI lineage: Eukaryota > Metazoa > Chordata > Actinopteri > Cypriniformes > Cyprinidae > Cyprinus > Cyprinus carpio. Next base: position 57,858 of record NW_024879273.1, on the reverse strand, counting down.
TCTACCTTGTCCTGGTCCAGCTACTCCTCTCCCTCATTCAGGAAGTATTATTTTGCTTTCTCTGATTGACTGCTTTGTTCTGTACTCACACTGAACAAAACCAATCCAAAGAGTGCCTAATTTTACTATGTCCATGTAATGAAAAAATCAACACCTGGCTATGACTGAGACTGGAATAAGCTATTTCTTATTATTTCAATGATCTGCTATAGTAAAAATTCTATATTCTCTGCTTTTAAGCTGCTGTTCCTGAGGTAGAGGCTTTATACTATATTTAAGGTTTAGAACATTATGCCCCAGTTTCACAGACAAGGCTTAAGACTAGTCCCAGACTAAAATCAAAGTCTGAGCTGTTAAAATACATCAATGCCTTTGTAAAACAGGTTAAAGAGATGTGTCTTTAATATAGATTTAAACTGACAGAATATGTCTGCCTCCCGAACAGTGTTAAGTAGATTGTTCCAGAGTTAAGTATTACACAGAACTTAATTTCTGAACTTACTTGTTTTGTTTTCTTTGTTTGGATTACTTGAGCTGTTACCGACATCTGTTAAAAATTTCATGTCAACAGCACCTTCAGAAATTTATTTACTGAGAAAAATGGTGATGTGTCCAATACTTATTTTACCCACTGTATGGCATGGCTTTAGGGCTGCTCATAAACCCCTGTCACACTTCTATGTCTTGTCACACTGTAGGAACATTTACCAAATTTTCTGAAACTGACATAATTTTGATGGCGGCTAAGAAAAGTTGTGGTTAATTTTGCTTTTATTGTCAAGGCAGTTTCTTAATTCTCTTCAACAGACACTATGATAAAGCAGACATACCACAGTCTGAAGTGCGTGGCCTCATTCACAGAAAGTGCAACGAGTCATACTCAAACAAAAGTGAGCCTCCACTCAAAGGATGAAGATGGTGACATTCTGTGCTGGTTCAACCATTTTTTGTAATGAAGACAAACAAGAGAGTGCGTGTGCTTTAAAATGTATATTTTACTTAATTATTTATATTGTATTGAAGGTATTTTGCAAGGTATTCAATACATGAAGACATTACTGTCATATTGCCATCCCCCTCACTCAGCAGTTCCTCCATCGCCAGGAAAGGCTTGAGAGGACTTTGTTGAGACCCTCTGGTGTGTCGTCTGCAGGAACGGGAACTTCAGGAACCTCAGAGTCTGATTTAGTCTCAATGTCCGAGGCTCCATATTTCTCCTCATCCTCCGAGTTCTGATCTTGCAGCTCTGATGGAAGGGCTTCAGAATAAGCCTCCTAGAAGAAAAACAATTTATATGATGGTTAGATCATTTCACAAATAAAACTTTAGAGCAGCTCTGGATAAACAGTTGACAGCTTGCCTATTGATAAACATTGTCTGTGATTGTTAATAAGGATGTTTGAAACTGAAAGACAGAGAGCAAAGACTACTTACAAAGTGGATATACTTGATATCCTTTTTGGAGGGAATTGTCATTGCAACCTGATCATCCATGCAAATCTCTGAATGCAGGAATGCAGGAATGCAGGAATGAATGCCTGTGAAAGGAAAAATAAGAGGTGTTATGAAATGTGATGAAGATTTATTGGATTCATATATTAATTGAGATACTAAACGGAATATTTGTCCTTTTAGAAATTACAGCACTGTAGTGGGCATAGAAATATTTTTCTCAGTGTCACATTAACAACTTAACCATACACATATGGTTAAATCTTGTGAAATGTTAAAGAGCCCATTTCCATGTCATTTGTCAATTACTCTTAAAGAAAGTGCATACTGAAGTCGTTTTAAAATATAAACCATCAAACTGCTAATTGGTTTGCCTCAGTAAAAACAGATCTTGTATCAAACTTGTGTTTTCTTTCAGCTTGAGCATTGTATGCCTTGATGCCCCTACATTAAGTTCAATTGAGCTGTGTGAATAGCAAGTTGTTGCTTCTATGTAAGTTAATAAAAATTGTGTGAATAGATTAATGATGCATTTTTAACTGTATGACTCATGAACTTATGTCTGTAATTTTTATTAAGTTGCAGACTTAATAACACTGAACTGAAGCTGTGCCCCTGAATTCTCGAGTGTGTCTAAAACCATTAAACACAAGTGCCCAGGTTTGTGCCGACTGAATGACTAAGTATCTTAGACTGCAATAAGAGTAAAGTTAAAAACACCAAAGTAAGCAACTAACTGCAAGTGATTGCAAGTGGCAAAAAAGAGAGCCACTAATATAAGCATTTAACTGTGACGTCACAATCTAGTTAGCATTCTACTGCGGCTAGTGTGCCGTTGGTTAGCCTGCTACATGGGCGTAGGTGAAAAATTGTCTAATATTGGCATGTATTTGGCACTGTAAAAGTAAGCTGTTTTGATTCAAAAATTAGTTAGACCTAACGTGCACTTACCGACTGCGAGCCAGAATTAAAGTGCCCCATTATGGGTTATGAAAGGTTCATATTTTGGTTTTGGGAGTCCCCAACAACAGGTTGACATGCATGCAAGGTCAAAAACACTTTCATTGACACTTTCATATTTTTACCTTACTTGCTCAACAACTCCCAAACGATTCGCTCAAGGTTCATTTTCCCAAACCCCTCCTTTGTGTGACGCTAATCTGCGGTGATTGGTCCGATTAGATGATTTAATTTCCATTTCATCTTGCCTGTAATGCCGGATAAAGCAGGTTTGTGAGCGCAGTGCTGCTTTATGTACAGCATTACTGGGGAAACTGCTATTTTTACCACTCCAAAGGCGCACCTAGTGGCAAAGAATGAATTTGTGGAGCCAGCCTGTCGACGAATTGCAGTTTTAGTCACTTCCTAGGCTTCAGGAGAGAGAACGGGAAGTTGGCGCTTGGGAAAACAGTGCAGCAGTTTTCAGTAAAATGATGCGGACACAACACAACCTTGGGGCTATACTGCTGTGGTATTTCTGGTAAAATGAACTTTAACCATTGATTCTTCACAGTCTCGTCCTTTGGCAGTAAATAAACAAAAAACAAAACAAAAAAAAGATTCCCCTCAGTGCACAGCGTCAGTGTTTGTGCGCGCAACAAGTGTGTGGGTAATATGCCAATGTTTCACGCTGACGTCAACATGAAACGGCTTGGGATTCATTTCAATGATTCAGAGTTGACTCTTTCTCAGACAATTACTTTATTCAATGTGCACTTTCAGATTTAAAACTTTGCAGGATGTTTTCATTCATTTAGAGCTATATTACACACTGCATTTTTATTTTCAAAAATCCATAATAGGGGCACTTTAAAACAATGTGTATTTTGAAAACTGCTGTACAAATACATTTATCTTGTTATGAATGATCTCTTTATAAGTATCTTATCTTTCTATTTGATTTAATTTGATTTGATTTGAAAACACTATTTTGACACAAGAATAATAAATATTATTTGACAATCATACAAACTTTTCAAAGTGAACATGAAACAGAATATGCTGAATGAACTACATAATATTATTGTAAATGAACCGATAGTGAAGACCAAATTAAACTTCTCTATTATGGTCATAATGGGCTGTACAGTCAATAAGATGGATCCTTCTCTGAGTGATTGAATGCTCTCTCTCTCTCTCTCTCTCTCTCTCTCTCTCTATCCCTCCCTTTTGAAACTGGGACACCCTAAAACACTGACTGAGGCCTCGAGAGGAAAAAACAAATGGCCTCCATCATTTGCTTTGGCAGAAAGCATCCATAATTGATTAATGAGGCTGACAGTATCTGGATGTTTCGCTGTGTGGGATGAAGAAAATGAGCAGAGATCAAAACTGATCTGAAAGCATATTGGTGGCATTAAAATCTGTAATTCCAATGTGTTTTGCATGAGTCAAGTCAAGTCAAGTCACCATTATTTATATAGCACTTTTAACAATACAGATTGTGACTGTACAGCATTAATTAGGATAATAGTGTGTCAATAATGACAAAATGAGATGAGAATATTAATACTGTGTTTATTTCCACCTATATTTATTTATTATGCTTGTTTTGTTACTAGACTTTATGGGTTCATATTTAGGATTCTGAGGGTGATGTCTCATTCCAGTATGCGTCCAAATGCTGCTATCAGTCTCTGTCCAGCTGGGGGCAGTAACTAGTCTGTGTGGACGTTACAGGGCTGCAACTGGACAAGCACATATAAAAACCTACAACAGGTTCTTTAAAATGTGACAATTATCAACTATAACAGGAACCTAAAGATACAGTTTCAAATATTTCAGATCCATCACATTTATGCTTATTATCAACACTATTAAAGCAATACAATATTTATCGTAATAAAAAGAGTAGAGAATTTTATACATTTAGGACATTATGATGAGTCATTGAATTTGATAATCTGAAGGATTTACATAGTAACTGTGTTTAGACCTTGTATTTTTTTTTAAGTACATCAGATTACATTTTGCAGACTGCAGCTGTCAAGGCAGGTGAGGGAAAAAAAGAGAGGCATATCTAAATGCAGCTTTTAAATGTATAAACAATTAAAACAAAGAGAATTCGTTGGAACACAACAGTGTCATCAAAACAAAAACAACACCGAACAAAGGGCAGAACAAACTGAGTGCATATAAACACATAATTAAGAACATAACAGAACAGGTGCAACATAATCAGTAACCGAGGCAATGAACGGCTCTGGCAACAAAGGAAACAGGGGCGTCTTTCATAAAACAAATTTACCAAATAAGACAGTCTTATTTCAGTTAGTCGGACTTATTTTGAACCAAATCAACTGACAGTAATTCAAACTAACTAAAATAAACCTGGTTTATTTAGTAAACCTGTTTTATTTAACAAGCCCCAGGAACTGAACATATGGGAGGCTAAACTAAAACTATGTGAAAAATAAATCTGAACTGATCCATGATGGCAAAACTGAGTAAAAACATTTTGAAAGGAATTAATGTGTGGAAGTTTTCCATTTTATTATATTATCTTTAATTTTCTCTAATTAAACATATTGTTTTTCAAACTGTAGTTTCATTTGTACAGGTGTTACTGATCCAAAACAAACAAACAAACAAACAAACAAACAAAAACAGACAGACATAGATGGATAGTTAACAACACAAGGGTCAGTGAATGAAGGCAGAATTAAATTTTTGGGGCAAACTATGTCTTTAAATAATTCATCCAGGGATGATAATTTGCTGAAAATTTAGATGTTAGATGTTAGTTTTTCTTCACTGGAACAGATTTGAAGGAATTACATGACTTGCTCAGCAATGGATCCTCTGCAGTGAACGGGTGCCGTCAGAATGAGAGTCCAAAGAGTTTATAAAATAATCCATGGGTAATCCATATAACTCCAGTCTATCAATTAACATCTTATGAAGTGAAAATGTTAGTAATAAACACATCAACATCATTAAAGGGATACTCCACTCCAAAATGAAAATTTTGTCATTAATCACTTAACCCCATGTCGTTCCAAACCCATCAAAGCTTTGTTCGTCTTCAGAACACAATTTGAGATATTTTGGAAAACCCGGAAATCCCGGAAAACCGGGAGGCTTGTGACTGTCCCATTGACTGCCTTGTAAATAACAGTGTCAAAGTCCAGAAAAGTATGAAAGACATCGTCAGAATAGTCTATCTGCCATCAGTGGTTCAACCGTAACGTTATGAAGCGACTAGAATACTTTTTGTATGCGAAGAAAACAAAAATAACGACTTTATTCAACAGTTTGTCTCCTCTGTATCTCTCCGCATCTCTGTAGCGTTTTGGAGAATATACACTGAACACAAACTGCATTCGCTCTTCTGTGTCAGCTGCGACACAAGGATACATTTTCTATGTGTACTTATGCTTTGATTTGAATGAAAACAGCGCATCCGTGCAGCGTAGCTGACACAGAAGAGCGTACACTGCTTGTGTCCAGAGGATATTCTCCAAAATGACGCTACGGTGATGCGGAGAGACACAGAGGAGATAAACTGTTGAATAAAGTCGCTATTTTTATTTTCTTCGCATAAAAAGAAAAAGAATACTTGTCACATCATAACGTTACGGTTGAACCACTGATGGCAGATGGACTATTCTGACTATGTCTTTCATACTTTTCTGGACCTTGACAGTGTAATTTACTGAGCAGTCAGTGGGACAATCACAAGCCTCCCGGTTTTCATCCAAAATATCTTAAATTGTGTTCCGAAGACATTGCAATGACATGGGGTTAAGTGATTAATGACAAAATGTTAATTTTGGGGTGGAGTACCCCTTTAAGAAATTTTTAACTTTACACAGTTGCTTCTGACTAAAATGCTAATAATGTATCCATAACAAGTGGTCTCATCTGAATCAGGAGTGAACTATGCACGGATCAAGCACTGTTTTCATGACAAATAGTCCAAAACAGTTTTAAACACATATTGCATTTTGAGGTGTGAGGACGACAGGAAGAATAATAAATGTAAAATGTAATGATGATTTTTTTTCTTACAAACAGAGCCTTCTTCACAAGACATTAACTGATGGACTGGAGTGGTGTGAATTACTTGTGGATTATTGTGATGTTTTTATTAGCTGTTTGAACTCTAATTTTGATGGCACCCATTCACTGAATAGGATCCATTGCTGAGCAAGTCATACTAAATTTTTCTAAATCTATTCTGATGAGGATCTGTTCAGATGAGGAAAGAGACTCATCTACATCTTCTTCAATGGTCTAAGTGATAAGTACATTTTAATTTTTGGGTGAACTATTCCTTTATGGAGATGCACACAAGAGCTTTAAAAAACTCCATAAGATTTAGTTTGTTCCAACATTTCCTGACATCACTTCCTCAAGAGGAATTAGCTAATGCTATTCCACAGTTGTTTTTCATCTCTACTCTTCACAAATAAAGTCATATTTCCAGCACAGAGATGATCTGTCGCTAAATGTTTCAGGGGGGTTATGTAAAACTTTTAATGGGATTTGAGCTGACTAGTTTCTCCTGTGATTTGCTGTAGCCCTGGAAATTATTAATGGCGTACAGTGGGTGCTCTGAGAGAGAGTGTGTCATAGCAGCCACGCTCTCTGACTGACATTGCATTATAATATTCACTCATGAAAGTGCACCTGCTCCCAGCTTTAATGAGCCTGTAGAGCTGGCATGCCACGAACCCAGAGCTGAAACACCGGATGAAGGGGTCTCCTTTCTGCCGAGTTACAATTTAATAGCACACAAACACAAACCCAGAGAGATAACAGCCATAGTCTCCCACTGGTATGAATTCTCTTTTTGATATTTCATTACAGTCTGCTCTGAGATGGCCATGGTTCAGATTAATCAAGACTTCCACTCTCAAAAGCTATCAAAGTATCCCGTTGACTCTCTTTATTGGCTCTTCATTACATGATAATAGCGATCCATTGATGAGAAATCCCAGACTGTAGTATCAGATGATATCAGATTGTAATACACTGGACACACTGATACGATTAATAAAAAAAAACACCTTTTGCTTCTGCTTAAATGCTTGAAATTAGTTAAATTATTTGTACTTTGTTTTCTTACTTTAAACAAAAACAATTGTAGTGGAGTGGATTAATAGCTATAGAATGCAAATATACAAATACAGAGTACAACTTTCACACTACAGAAGGAGACCTCGGGGAGAGAGACAGGTAGGTGTAATCCCTTTATTTACAGCTTGGTGAGGAGAGGAGAGATGCAGAGCAAACTGGTGAGTAACCAGTGAGTAATCTTTGAAAATGACTGGACTTAGATCAGGTTGATAACTGATCCTTTACAGGTCTGAAGGATGATACAGACAGCAAAGACGGGCGGGAACAGGTGAGAGTCCAGGTAGGAAAGTCAGGTAAGGAGTAATGTTTCTTTTCCTCTTTGCAGGTTGGCAGGCTGAAGACAAGATGTCAGAATGCAGGTGAGTAGGAAGGAATCTTGTAAGGGTAAACCTTGAGGAGACCAGACAGAAGGTGTGAAAAGTGACTGCTTATATATAGTAGGTGATGAGGTGAATGGTGGCAGGTGTGCTGATTGAGGATCCAGTGCAGGTGTGAAGTAGGCAGCATGCTGGGAAATGGAGTCCTTAATGAAGTATGGTGACTGGGCTGGTAAACTTGTGACAACAACATTGTTGTGCATAATGTTTTTATTATGAGTTAGTGTATGTATTAGTGTAAAACATTGGTCTTAAACTCAATTCCTGGAGGGCCACAGCTCTGCACAGTTTAGCTCCAACCCTAATCAAACACACCTGATCCAGCTAATCCAGGTCTTCAGGATAACTAGAAACTTCCAAGCAGGTGTGATTTGGAGCTGGTTGGAGCTAAACTCTGCAGAGCTGTGGCCCTCCAGGAACTGAGTTTGAGACCACTGGTGTAAAACTATTGTATAGTTTTTATTTTATTATTATTATAAAATGTGCAAAATAATAAATAATAATCACAAGAAAGTGTGTCCAAACATTTGACAATAATGTATTACTACCAACAAAAAAAAAAAAAACCTTCTTGCACTTACATTTATAAAAATGCTAAAACAAACAAACAAACAAAACCACGTTAAACTGTAAGATCCTCTTTCAAAGATCTAACCTGCATTTCATGTAAATTCACAGTAAAATGGCTTTAAATCTACCTTTTTTGGAAGTAATAAAAAAACAAGTCTTTTATAGACTTTACAGTGAAAATGTTCAACTTATATTCAGATTCCCCCGTGATACTTCACATTTGATGGTATTTTGTTCAAATATTGTATTTCTTCATAGTTTCTAAACTCAATTAAAAAATATTAGGGTTTTGTATGTTGTTAAATTAATGTTTATTGCATTATTTTAGTGTTATATGTGTTACCATGATGGTGATTTGTGTTTGTATGCATGACTTGTACTTGTAATTTGCAACATTTATATTATCATTTACCTCAACTTATGGAAATTATATTTTAACCTGTAAACCATACATATAGTTCTGTAAATATGTTTACATTACTGTTTTTATGTAAAAACTACAGGATTTTTAGTGTACATATGGATTCGGATTGGTCATTCACTGCATTTCATGGTCAGTATTTTTAAATAATGACATTATGATTGATCGTACAATTGATCGTTGTCCCAGGCAACCATTTCTTTATTTTCTCACCAATGGAAGAACATATTTCCATACAAAATAATGCTACTTTCATAGCTATAAACATGCTTAATAACTCAAGCACATTAAAACAAGGTCTAATGAAATGTGATTCACCCACACAACGTATGATACACAATCCACATTGTGAGCATCACACAACATCCTCTTCTGTGCACGGCTGCTGTCAGTCACAGAAGAATAGCTACTGTACCCTGTCTGTCTATTTACAATGCAGTTTCTAGATAAACTTCTGTATTGTATTATCAGATCGACACTAAATACCAGCCACAACCCAGACTAGCACACTGTAAATATCCCATTTGTTTAGAAACTTTTTGTTGTTGTTGAGAGCCAAGATTCTTAATTAGATAGCAATGCTGTGAACCATCTTTCTCCGTCTTATTAAATTAGAGGCATCTGAACCGCTCAGTTGTCACACTTATCTCTTGGAAACAGTTGGGCTGCTGCCAGCGCAAGGCTGCCTGTCTGCCAGTGTGTGTGCTGCCACGTGCGTGTGTGTGTGTGTGTGTATCATTGACTTGATACATGCAGTGAGCGCTCTTTTTGTGCCTCTTTATAGCCCCGCAGTCACAGCACGTCTATCCAGCGCGACAGGGAAAGGGTTTTTCATTAACACACAGCTCTCCTCGCGCTGTTGTGCTGCTGTTACACCGTCCGCCTGCATTGGTCTCCAACAGAAGCTACTCAGCCCAAACTATAAGAACTTTTTCTTTTTTATAGATTCTTCAAACCAATCTCTTGAGTAAAAATAACTATGTTAGACAAAAAGTGGTGATTGAGTAATACGATACAAGTATGAAAATGTAAAATTTTAGGGAATGGTTACATGACAACAATGTACAGTACTGTACTAAAAACATTTTATTTGTTAAATTTCGAATACAGACAATAATGTTGTCGAGATGACCCCCGTTCACACAGATTCAAAAAAGTGAATAAAAAGCCATATTATGCATGCCAGGCCAGAAGTATGCAACATGGTTTTGTAAAGAAACACTACGCGCCTGCGCAGGACTGACTATATAATACGCATGAGTATGATGTCCCCATTTTCACAAATTCACATTATTGTAGTTTATATTTGCACAACACTTGCACTTTGAAACCCATTTTCAAAAAAAAAAAAAAAAAAAAAAAAATGTTTTCAGTGTTCAAAAGTGCCATTGTGTTGTAAATGAACAGCCAAAACAGATTAAAAGGTTTTAAGTTGAGAACAGTGTTGTGTTTATCCCCAACCCTATATATTAGGTTTCCAAGAGCCCTGATCTGAGAGGGGACCCGATGCAATTTCTACTGAGGGATAGTTGTCTTAGTTGTTAGTTTCCTTAAAAAAATTTTTGGTGGGTCTGTGAAACAACGGGCCAGGACAGTTCTGCACAAACTAATTAGTATGTGGTTAGAAAATTTGGTAGCACTTTATGTCCTAGTTACAGTGTAACAGTGTAATTATACATGTAAGTACTGATTAATATTAATTGCATGTACTTTCTATATGGTTAGGGTTAGGATTAGGGTTACTTGCATGCAATTATGCATAAGTTATTGTTATTATAATAGTAAATACATGTAATGTGTGACAAGGACACCTTAATATAAAGTGTGAGCAAAAATTCTGGCTGCACACATACAAATTGAACAATTATCCACCAATTTGCAAAATTAAATAGTAAAATAGGCTACTTTAAATTGAAAGTGTGTTGCATATCTCTTTCTCCCAACCCATTTTACTTTTGTGTATGCATGTCAATGTTATGGTGACATCACTTCTAGCACATTATGGTATATGTGTCCTTTTTATTCAGTGATACGTGTCAAGAGATCAACTGTGATGCTGCCTCTATTTCTTCTCTCTAGACACTTTAACATAAGAAAATGTTCCCAAAGGGTGATTGAACAGGATAATAGAAGAGTACTGCCTAGAGAGAAATCTGTGTGAAATGTTCAGGGAATTCAGGCTATTTATTTAATAATTTATTTCTCTTGCTGTTTTCTGTGACAAGCTCAGTGAATTGGTCTCTCTCTCCAAAGAATGTCAGCTCCTCTGATCATAGACAGGTGTTGTAATTGTACTTGACAGCCTGTCATGATGTATTTGTGTCTTAGTATGAAGCAGCAAATATTATAACACAGAATGAATATGTGTTTGCAGCCGTAACACAATGCTTGTCATCATGCTTTGACGGGACACTCTGTTGAACAGCCGGAAAGCTTGCTATGATTTTGTCACCTGCAGGAATACACGTTTTGTACTCTTTTATATACATATACATACATACATATATATATATATATATATATATATATATATATATATATATATATATTTAAAAGGAAGAGTGCAGTTTGTTGTGTGTCCTTAAATGCATTTTAGGAAATAAGATAAATAAATTAAAAAAAAATTCCTTTCACGTTCCTTTTAAGTATTTATGTAGGTGCAATGCAAAGTTGAGTTTCTCTATAATATTTCAATTGTTTTCCTAAACAGCAGTGTAATTAAATGAGAGAGGAGATGAAGACTTTTCTGATGTGCTCTGATTTCTCCTTTAGAGTTTCAGACGAGCTTTCAATAATGACTCAAACTATGCTCAGATCGGAAGATATATCAAAGTCTCAATATAATTTTTTTTTGCCTGGTTCTAAAGCCAAATGATCCTAGCCACTATCCACATTCATTTTGTAGCTTTGTACTTTGTCAGGAATACTTTTTTGTCTATTTTTTAAGTCTCCTACATAATTTTGATAGACAAAGTTGTTACTGAAATAGAAAAATAAAAGAGAAATCTCTGATCTGAACAGTTTGTCATAATCAGCTATCAGGATTCAAACAGAAGGATGGGAAAATCTATATTTAATAAGAGTGGATCACACAACAAATACAGCTAGCTGATGAAGGTTTTGAAATGTGCCAGTTTGAGTTTTAGAGTTATAGAGTTTTTATTTACAAGTTCTGAAATAGCGGTTCATTTTCTTGATTGAAGTCTCTTATCTGTAAAGTACATAATCTATTCAGAGAATGGTGTATTTGCACAAGGGACACGCACACGCATACTTTCAGAACTGATCTCGAAACGAAACAAGTTAGAGATAAAAATGAAATCCACTGAGTGTTTAGAGTAAAGAGAGAAGAGCCAAAATGCAAGCAAATTATTTAAATGGATTTCTAAAAGAAGTGTTTATCGAATTTAGTAAATCATATTCATTCAATCATAACTCAAAAGGATAGAAACAACTCCCTATACCTTCTTAGTTAGACATTAAGCCAAATGGGCCTGTCTTCATTATTTTGAAATATAATTTAAAGATGTGAACTTTGAAACAATTGATAAAAAGGTTTAGTCATTTCTATCCAAAGTGGCTTCCAGGAGCAATGGTATAATCTTATGTCTTAAGTCAGCAGTGATAGCTTTGCTTTGCTTTGGATGAAAACTGATTAAGATAGGTTAAATATTTCTATTTCTTCAAGAGATGACCATTCTTTGGGTGATTATTTTATTCACTGATTCTTCAACTATTTTTAAACTTCTCTCTTTTCGGACCAATTTTTGGGTGACATCTGCTCGCTCTGTGTGCGGTAGACAGAAGGACACATCAGGGATCGTATTAATATTTAATATCTGATTTGAGGTCAGCGCGGCTCTCTCTGAGGATGAGAGTGGAGAGCGCTGCCGCTGTCACACATCTGTCAGAAGTCTGTGCCGTCGGGCGGCTGTCAGTCGGAGCACCTCAATCCATCACAACACCAGACAAATTACACAAAATAAACGCTAATCATTAATTGCAGGAAAAGTATTTGGTAACTCTATATTGCCATTAAGTAATTTGCAATCATTGCATAATGCATAACAGATGAGTCAATCCTCACTGCTCATAGTCTTAATCATAAATGCTTAAAAGCTTAAAATTATGGTAAGACTTTACAATGAGATTTAATTGGTTGACATTAGTTAATGCATTGGCTACAACGAGCAATATGTAATTAATTCACAGTGCATTTACAGAATATTACCAGATACATTGTGTTATTAATATATTAGTATGTTGAAGTGAATATGAACTAAGAAAAATAAACGCTGTGGAAGTGTTCATTGCTAGTTCGTCTTATTTTTGTATTTCTCTCTTTTATTTACTCTCTTGTGAACTCATTACAGTCTGTTAAAGGAAGTTTTTCTGACAGCTGTGTCCTCTGGACCCTGGGTGTCCCTTGTGAGCTGCTGTCTGTCCCAGAGCCAGACAGAACACATAATTTGAGAGAACTTCTGGATGCACACGCATGGAGAGACAGACCCAGTTTGAGCAAAGATAATCAATCCCCACCCCCAGCAAAGCAGCCTTTAATACTCTGAATCCTAGTGAGCTGCCTACACAGAATCAATGACATACTGTACTGTGCTCAATAAACGTTGCCTCACATTTTATGATAATTTGATACAGCAAAGCAAAGAAGTACTATTTTATTAAAAGTGTGCTAAAGTGTAAAAATTGTATGTTATTTTCAATAAAATAAAAATGTCCGATTAGTAATGCGATTAGTGCTAGTTAAGAGTGCTTTTTAACCCACTTAAGTAGGACTTAAGGACATCCTTATATGTAATAACTTCAAGTGTTTTTGAAATAAGGTGTACTGATGAAGGTACTGACAAGCATTCACACACACACACACACACACACACACACACACACACACACACACACACACACACACACACACACACATATATATATATATATATATATATATATACATATATACATATAATTGTTTCTACACCATTTTTTCAGTGCAACCTTTCATTTATATATTATATAAATGCTTTTATGATTTGAAGTATGCAAACTGAATACAATTAACTTCTTTTTTTTTCAACAGCATTACAAATAACACCATTGATGCTCTATTTAGGCAATAGGGAACAATATCAGACACTGCATACTGTAGGTTTTGAGATGATTTTGACTGGTAGCTTCACAAGGACCACAGTGAGAAGGATGCTGGCAGGTTTTCTAACACTGCTGTGTGTGTCTGGATCAGCCGCTGGACACCGACACTGACCTTGTGATGAGAAGTTCATGGAGAGACCACATACATGGCTGAGTTTGTCACGCTGAATGCCCACATGATGCAAACATGACAACCTGGGCCAACAGAGCCCACCATCAGTGGAAAAGAAATTCAAGAAATGTGGATACGGCATCATAATATGGACATGATAGACAAGGATGCATCTCATGTGAATACCTGTGGCATTTTAAAGTCCCTGAGTCCTTTAGGAACACACGTTTCCCCAAAGCAATCTAGAGTTGCCATGGTTACACTGACTGTTCAACAGAGCTGGTGTCTACACCTGCTATGAGAAATAATGAAGCGACATCTTTATTGGCCGTTTAATTGATGTTCAAGTGACCCTGATTATTTCAGTGTGTAATGTGTACACTGGCATCTGTTTTGGTTCAGTGAGTTCAGATGAAAGCTATGACTTTGTGTGCATTCCAGTTTCCGTGTGATTCAGCCCTTAGCCAACCATAGCAAGAATCAATATTATTATACTCACAGTTAAGGGGTTTGAACAAAGCTTCAACCATAAGTATTGAACTTTAGCTCTTGCCACACTGTTTTGAGACATGAATTTGTGTTTTTTTTTTTTTTTTAATTCCTCAAAGAAAATGCATTGAATGACCCATAAATGTAATGATAAAAATGAAACTTTCATGTATTTTAGATTCATTGCACACCAACTGAAATATTTCAGGTCTTTTATTGTTTTAATACTGATGATTTTGGCATACAGCTCATGAAAACCCAAAATTCCTATCTCAAAAAATTAGCATATCATGAAAAGGTTCTCTAAACGAGCTATTAACCTAATCATCTGAATCAACTAATTAACTCTAAACACCTGCAAAAGATTCCTGAGGCTTTTAAAAACTCGCAGCCTGGTTCATTACTCAAAACCGCAATCATGGGTAAGACTGCCGACCTGACTGCCGTCCAGAAGGCCATCATTGACACCCTCAAGCGAGAGGGTAAGACACAGAAAGAAATTTCTGAACGAATAGGCTGTTCCCAGAGTGCTGTATCAAGGCACCTCAGTGGGAAGTCTGTTGGAAGGAAAAAGTGTGGCAAAAAACGCTGCACAACAAGAAGAGGTGACCGGACCCTGAGGAAGATTGTGGAGAAGGACCGATTCCAGACCCTGGGGGACCTGCGGAAGCAGTGAACTGAGTCTGGAGTAGAAACATCTAGAGCCACCGTGCACAGGCGTGTGCTTTTGAACCAGAAACAGCGGCAGAAGCGCCTGACCTGGGCTACAGAGAAGCAGCACTGGACTGTTGCTCAGTGGTCCAAAGTACTTTTTTCGGATGAAAGCAAATTTTGCATGTCATTCGGAAATCAAGGTGCCAGAGTCTGGAGGAAGACTGGGGAGAAGGAAATGCCAAAATGCCTGAAGTCCAGTGTCAAGTACCCACAGTCAGTGATGGTCTGGGGTGCCATGTCAGCTGCTGGTGTTGGTCCACTGTGTTTTATCAAGGGCAGGGTCAATGCAGCTAGCTATCAGGAGATTTTGGAGCACTTCATGCTTCCATCTGC
The DNA here is from genome assembly GCF_018340385.1 of Cyprinus carpio. NCBI lineage: Eukaryota > Metazoa > Chordata > Actinopteri > Cypriniformes > Cyprinidae > Cyprinus > Cyprinus carpio. Next base: position 42,146 of record NW_024879273.1, on the reverse strand, counting down.
TGAAAAGCTTTATGGAGATGAAGATTTCGTTTTTCAGCACGACCTGGCACCTGCTCACAGTGGCCAAAACCACTGGTAAATGGTTTACTGACCATGGTATTACTGTGCTTTACTGGCCTGCCAACTCTCCTGACCTGAACCCCATAGAGAATCTGTGGGATATTGTGAAGAGAAAGTTGAGAGACGCAAGACCCAACACTCTGGATGAGTTTAAGGCCGCTATCGAAGCATCCTGGGCCTCCATAACACCTCAGCAGTGCCACAGGCTGATTGCCTCCATGCCACGCCGCATTGAAGCAGTCATTTCTGCAAAAGGATTCCCGACCAAGTATTGAGTGCATAACTGAACATAATTATTTGAAGGTTGACTTTTTTTGTATAAAAAACACTTTTCTTTTATTGGTCGGATGTAATATGCTAATTTTTTGAGATAGGAATTTTGGGTTTTCATGAGCTGTATGCCAAAATCATCAGTATTAAAACAATAAAAGACCTGAAATATTTCAGTTGGTGTGCAATGAATCTAAAATATATGAAAGTTAAATTTTTATCATTACATTATGGAAAATAATGAACTTTTTCACAATATGCTAATTTTTTGAGAAGGATCTGTATACCTCAGATCATGAGGTATGGTTATTTTTCTGAGGAATCAAGGCCTGCAAGTGGAGTAAAAAATAAATAAATAAATAAATAAATAATAAATAGTTAAGGTAAAGGATACCCTTAGTGAAAGGGTTGCAAGAAAAACTTAAGGGTCCACTTAAAGTTCCTTAAAGTTGTCATTAAGTATTTGCCCTTAATTACAAAAGTGTTCCCTTAAGATCTGTTATGTGTTGCAACAAAGTCCTTAGTAACCATTTTAGCCTGTAAAGGGACCAAAACAGGTCTTCAGTTGAATTCAAAGGCAATGGCTGTTTTTTGTGTTTATTGAGAAGGAGAAGTACTGAGGCACAGATTTATTGATCAAAATAAGGTGTGTGTGATAGTGTGTGATATGCTTTGTATACACAATTGAATTGAATATATGAACAACTACACTTTTTGTTAGTTTGATTATCTCATGGCAGGTTTCTTCACATTCCATCTTCTTCCAAAAGATGACTTTTTCATCCATGGTCCATTTTGGTTTTTGTTTCTTTCCAGTACTATTAAGCCGGTCTCACGCCAGATGAGAGGCATCAGGTCGAGCCACACACCACAACTGAAGACTTTAAAATCTGAACAGATTTTAAAACACCAGGCATCACACTCTTGTCAACTTTGTAAAAAATTACAGAGTAAAAATTGTGAGTCTCTGTCTATTAAACAGTACACTATACATTTTTTTGTGAAATATGTCAACTTATATCTGCAGAGTTATTCTGACTTTCGGCAATTAGTGCCAACTCTTCCACACTGTAGATCGGGGCAACACCGAGTAGTGTTTTCCTGTAGTGTTTGGGGTATACGATCCTGCTCCATGGTTGTTTCCATGTCTGGACAGTTGATTTCATCCGCCAGACAGGTCTGGTGTGCAACACCTTTTAGAAACTTCCACAAATCAAATATTGTATAGACTACTGTAGATGTAATGGTTAAATGTAAAATGCTTAGTCCAAACACTCAGGTAGCCTAAGGGTTTGTTGTAACACTCGTAAAGAAATCCCTTGCCTTTGGGATTTTCCCCCCTCATGGATAAACTTTAGTCAAACCACTTTAGGATTTTCATGCAACCAGGCCCAGATCTTAAACCTTGTTAGTGGTTTCTGTCGAGGCCATATATATCGGTCAGGTTTGAAATTCTGAACACGTAAAGCTCTTCTGATTTTTGTCCGTTTCTCCCTAAAATCAAGCTGCAGATGCAGACGTAAAGCATGCACATCTAAAATGCACTTAGTGCATGAGACATTTCCCACATCTAAAAATGTTGAGATAATTTGTCATTGTTGCATAAAAACGTCTGACCCTTTGAGCACTCTCCTAAATGTCAACGGTAATTGCTCTCCCTAAAAACCCCTGTGACACGAGTAGAGCGCAGAGGTGATTTCAGCTTCCCCGCACTCCACGAGAGAAATGCAGTGGACGAGAAAGCACACTCAAGTCAGAGTTTATCTCAGAGTGCATTTCCCAGAAATGTCACAGGTGAAGCCAATGTAGATAGGAAGATGAAAAACAAGATGAAGGAGAAACTGCAAGAAACACACTCAATGAATTAACTATGAGCTGAAGTACACCAGTCTGAACATGAAGAATTCAGCGTCTAAGTGTGAGGATTTGCTCCTGAAGGAACACTGATTCTTGAGTACTAACCAAATAGCCTTCTGATACGCAAAATGAGTTTACATATTGGAATTACTGGTTAAATACGATAAACATTTATGAAATTCACGTATATATGAGGGTTTATGAACCCTTTGCAATTACCTTTGTTTCTGCATTTATAGACACGATTATACAAATATATAGTATAGTGTATTTATATTAAATCATATTAAATACTGTACTTAAATGTACAGTACAAAAGTCAGCAAAGCTAAAACTAAAATAGAATTTAAATATAAATAAAAGCTATACAGATGTCTCTGTAATATTGAAATATATTAGGCTTGAGATCCCTTGAGCTATAGCCAAAGTAAGATCCAGATGTTTATATTTCATGTTACTCTCTCTCTGTGTTGAGATTGTTAGTCCTGATAGGAATACATTTGTGTAAACAGGGCAGATGCTGCAGCATGTGTGTGTGTGTGTGTGTGTGTGTGCGTGTGTGTGTGCGTGTGGTGTGTGTGTGTGTGTGTGTGTGTGTGTGTTTGTGTGTGTGTGTGTGTGTGTGTGTGTGTGTGTGTGTGTGTGTGTGTGTGTGTGAGCGCCCATGTGTGTGTTTCTTCCCAAATGGATACTCTGTGTTATATAATAAGGTCTGTCGCAGGGTCGACAACTTGTTTTAAAATTTAACAGGATCATTAAATTATAAGAGATTTTGGTTTTCTTAATATATTAATTTGCCTTCCGTCAGCATGTTCAGTACTTTAGTACCTTTATTATTTATTTAGAACTGTAAAGTACAGAAGAAAGGTTCTAAAAGTAAAACTTTCTCTATAGAGAAATTGATTCTTCTAATTGTTAATTACGGAATTTCCCATGAAGTACTACATAGAGCTCTATATCAATGAAGTCACTGCTGGAAATGATGTAATTGAGATAACTTGCATATTTGTTAATTTTGCGATAAACTTAAATATACTGTTTTCTGCTATCCAGCATTGATGACTAGTATTTTTTTACATTGCAATTTATACATAAGCAAAATGAATCAGAATAACAGTCTGTAACAGTCTGAATCAGAATAAAATACTTTAGGATGGCTGCCTAAAAAAGTGGACAGTGACTGTTGTTCTTTATTGGGACTTAACTGAACTGAAGGAAATAATCCCAACACTTTGCCTAAGGAAATTAGTATAAATGTTTTATTAGGTTCTGTTTTCTTTGTACATACAGTATTGTAGACTGGTGCATTTGTCTCAGTTGAGCTCAGGAGCTGCCTGAACATCTAGTCAACCATGATGTCTTTGTTATGTGAGAAGAGGATGGAGTGATGAGTTCAGGGAAGGATTGTGTGACGATGGTGTATTTTTCCCCCCTTTACCTCAGTGGGGGCAATCTTCAGGGCTGGGTTGCTGTCACGTCTCGGTCAGATGTCTTGGGGATTCAACATATTTGTCCTGAGTGACTCCAGACGGTGTCCTCTTTCTCACACATGCTAGATGTTTACTGCAAACATATTAAATGCTTACAGGAACCAGCTGCTGTAATTTAACCTTTAGCATGGAACATGGGTTTAGTTAGTGCTTATTACAGTGACACTACAACACATGCTGAGAGCAATTAAAAGGGTCATTTAATTTTTATCCAGTTTTTTTTCTTTCTTTCTTTACTCCTGATATCCATTTATGATGTTCCTTGTGAAAACACTTTTGAAAAGAGTACATATTACAGTAACAATAAACTTAAGGTACAAACAGAATGAAATTTAATCGTGTTATTTAAAATGTAATTTGAAAAATATATTGAATTATATATATATATATATATATATATATATATATATATATATATATATATATATATATATATATATATATATATAATTCAATATTTATATATATATATATATATATATATATATATGAATTTTATATATATATATATATATATATATATATATATATATATATATATATAGTTTAAATTTGTTTTTTTTTTCCCCCACTTGAGTATGACTTACTCTTAAGTATATGTATATGTATATGTATACTGTATGTATATGTATAAGTACATATTTGTATGTAATTTCATATTTATTTTTGTTGTCTTTAAAATATAAACACACTGACAAGCATTTATGGTAAACTACTGTCATTTCTACTGAAAATGTAAATGTATTTATTATTACACAGTTTTAATGGTTAAGTTGCAATTTAGAACATTTTAAATATTCACTCATTCATTCTTCAATGGCCTTTCCTGTTTACTTCTGCAGTGATTCTGAAAATTGAAGCACACTAAATTTATTTTATTCTTTTATTTCATTAATATACTTATATATTTATGCAACTGCACATTCAATACAGTTAAGCACACTACCTTTTCACGAGGGATTAGTCTTTATTTTGCATCAAAACAGTAATAATTTATGTCTCATGATCATCTGACATTTAAAATGAGGTCCTGAAAATTTTGACTTCATGTTGGAAACTTCATGTCCAATAACTGCATCTTTGCAAAGTTGTGTTCAGACTGAAATGATCTTGTTAAGACTGGAATATTTCAGAAGGATCTAAGGAGCAGCAGGTGCTACACTCTGCAGAAACAACATGAGGCTTGAGTGACTTCAGCACATTTTACTTATATTGTTAGTTCTTCTGGTTTTTATGCAAAATAGTCCTTCCTACATTACTTCCTCCAGCCTCATCATGACGTGGTTGATTTTTGAACTCCAAGCATGCTTTGTTGATATGAAGCCAGTTATGTGTTGATTAATGTGAGAATCATATATAAAATATATTTTATTTAAATTGTAATTAAAATTTTCATTTTATTAACTCCCATTATATTTCTCTTAAAAAGCTGTTCATCAAAGAACAGGCAGACTGTTGAATCATTCTGAAAAGTTGCAGAAATGCTAAAACAAAATGTCATTTCTTCTGTAGTTCACAGAACACATAACATACTGAAGGTTTTCTCAGGACTGGTGTAGTCCAAGTGACATTTTAAACAGTCAAAACACATTTGACAAATTGCTTTAACAGGCTATTTTCAGAGGTTACTGTTATATAAAAACCTCTTTGTGCTTTGTGCTTTTTCCTTTTATTTCTGTGTTTGTTGTGGTAGTAAAGCTGAGTTCCACTAGTGTTAGCACGGTCGTGTGTGAATCTCTGTACAGCCGCAGGTGTGTTTTGTGAGACGTGTGAGTGGACAGGAGCAGTACAGTGGAAAACAGCATGCATTGATCTTCAGTCTTACCATATTTCAGAGTCATGTAGTCATTGGTACATGTGTAATGATCGCTGGAACTGTACCAACATAATGCCTCAGCGATGGGCCGGAACAACCAGAAGTCTCCGCTCCTCTTTTCCAAACCTCTGTGAGCAGTTAATTTATTAATAATTAAAAAAAAATAGATTTTGTTTGCTTTGCTTTATGATTAAAATAACAAGCATAAAATCAAACCAGACCCCCTTACAATATAAAAGCTTGGCTTTACTACCCCCAGGCAGCTATTTTTATTCATGCAAATACAGCTGCAAAACAGTTTAACAAGGTTACACATAACGTCAAATCGGCAATAAAATGATAATTTGACAGTACAACAATGGTATTATACATTTCTTTCTTTTTTTTTGTGCTTGAAATACATTGTGCATGTACCTTGTTGAGTAAAAACACAACCCAATGCATCTGTTAAAAGTTTTTGTTGTTGTTATTGCTTTAGCTGAAATGTACAAAGCCTCTAAAGGGACATGACTCAATGCCTCAGGGCAATATTGTGCAGCTAGACCACATTTGTTCAGCCAATATCATGCTATAGGGTGGAGATATGTTCAGATGCATAATCAGGAATATGATGCATTCATGTCCTCTTGGGCAGTTTTTACAAGCACAGAAAACTCAAAGAATGTGAATTATTATTATTATTATTATTATTATTATTATTATTATTATTATTATTATTATTATTATTATCATTATTATTATTATTATTATCATCATCATGCCACAGATAATTTTGTCACTCAAGCATAGAAGCTTATAAACTGGTTAAATGAGTAGTGTTTTCTGGCAAAATTTATCAACCTATTTCATTAACAGTACACATAATGTGCGCGCGCGCACACACACACACACACACACACACACACACATACACACACACACACACAGACATGGGCCTCCATGTTTTAGAATCAGAATCAGAATCAGAAAGAGCTTTATTGCCAAGTATGCTTGTGCATACAAGGAATTTGTTTTAGTGACATAAGCTTCCAGTACACAGAGACAACAACACACAGACAAAAAAAAAAATAAAAAAAAAACACCTTTGCAAATAAATAGGAGTATTAACAATTGTGCTATAAATGATAATGGAATAGGATTGAGAAAGATGCAGGTATGTACTAGGATGGAGGGGTAACAAATAAATATAAGGATATTGCACATTTTTATTGCATAAGTGGGGAACATTTAACTGTTCATGAGGTAGATTGCCTGGGGGAAGAAACTGTTCTTGTGCCTGACTGTCCTGGTATTTGAGGCTCTGAAGCGCCGGCCAGATGGCAAAAGTTCAAGATGGGGTAACTTGGATGTGAGGGATCCAGAGTGATTTTCTGAGCCCTTTTCCTCACTCTGGATGTATACAGTTCTTGAAGGGTGGGCAGGGGAGTAGCAATAATCCTTTCAGCAGTCCGAACTGTTCTCTGTTGGGCATTTTTCACAATGGAGTCATTGTGATTGTCCCACTTCAGGTCCTGAGAGATGGTGGTTCCCAGGAATCTGAATGACTCCACTGCAGCCACAGTGCTGTTCATGATGGTGAGTGAGGGGGAGTGCAAGGAGGTTTCTTCTGAAGTCCACGATCATCTCCACTGTTTTGAGAGTGTTCAGCTCCAGGTTGTTAAGACTGCACCAGACAGCCAGCTGCTCAGCCTCTTGTCTGTAAGCAGACTCGTCACCATCCTGGATGAGACCGATGAGTGTGGTGTCATCTGCAAACTTCAGGAGCTTGACAGAGGGGTCTTTAGAGGTGCAGTCGTTGGTGTACAGCGAGAAGAGCAGTGAGGAGAGAACACATCCCTGAGGGGCACCAGTGTTGGTGGAGTGGCTGTTTGACATGAATTTCCCCAGTCTCACTAGCTGTTGCCTATCTGTCAGAAAGCTGGTGATCCACATACAGAAAGAGCTAGGAACAGAGAGCTGGGTCAGTTTGGTCTGGAGGGCTGTTGGGATGATGGTGTTGAAAGCCGAACTAAAGTCCACAAACAGGATCCTCACATAAGTCCATGTTTTGTCTAGATGTTGCAGGATGAAGTGCAATCCCATGTTGACTGCATTATCCACGGACCTGTTTGCTCGGTAAGCAAACTGCAGGGGGTCCAGTGATGTCCTTCAGATAAGCCAGAACCAGTTTTTCAAACGACTTCATGACGACAGATGTTAGAGCCACAGGTCTGTAGTCGTTAAGTCCTGTAATCTTAGGTTTCTTCGGAACGGGGATGATGGTGGAGCGTTTGAAGCAGGAAGGCACTTCACACAACTCCAGAGATCTGTTGAAGATCTGTAAAAAGATGGGGGCCAGCTGATCAGCACAGGTTTTCAGACAAGCTGGTGTAACGCCATCTGGGCCTGGTGCTTTTCTTCTTTTGTTCTTCCTGAAGACCTGGCGCACATCATCTTCACAGATTTGAAGAGCAGGAGGTGTGGAGAGGGGGATTGCAGGAGGTGTTAACAGTTGTGTAGAGAGATGGTCAGAATGGGTTTTGGGGGTTACAAATCTACAATAAAACTCATTCAGGTCGTTAGCAATTCGTTGATTAGCCTCAGTGCAGGGGGATGGTGTCTTGTAGGTAGTGATGGCTCTCAGTCCTCTCCACACTGAAGTTGAGTCGTTGGAAGTAAACTGGTCTTCCAACTTTTTAGCGTAGGTCATTTTAGCCGCTCTAATCTCTTTGTTGTTCAGAGTGTTCCTGGCCTGATTGTATAAGATGCTGTCCCCATTTCTGTAGGCATCCTCTTTGGCCTGACGAAGATGTCTGAGTTTTGCTGTGAGTCCTGGTAGGAATGCGTATATCCTCACAAAAACAAATATAGGATGTCACAGTCTCTGTGAGTTTGTCCAGATGGTAGCAGCTTCAAAAACACTCCAATCAGTGAGGTCAAAACAAGCTTGTAAATCCCGGTCCATCTCTTCACAGTCCTTACTACAGGTTTAGCAGATTTAAGTTTCTGCTTGTAGGTCGGTATAAGATGAACCAGACAGTGATCAGACAGCCTCAAAGCTACACATGGGACAGCGCGATATGCATCCTTTATTGTGGTGTAACAGTGATCCAATATGTTACTGTCTCTGGTGGGACATGTAACATGCTATCTGTATTTTGGCAGTTCACGGGAGAGATTGGCTTTATTAAAGTCCCCAAGAATGATTAAAACGGAGTCCGAGTGTTGTTGTTCTGTCTCTGTGATCTGATCAGCGAGTTTCTGTAAAGCCAGGCTTACGTGCACTTGAGGAGGAATGTAAACACTCACCAGAATGAACAAGTGAAACTCTCGTGGCGAATAGAACGGCTTGCAGTTGACAAAGAGCACTTCTAGATCTGAGGAGCACATCTTCTTTAACACAGTTACATCTGTACACCACCGTTCATTGATTTAAAAGCATGTCCCACTGCCACGCGATTTCCCTGTTGATTCTGCGTCGCGATCCGCTCTAAACAGCTGAAAGTCCGGCAGATGGAGTGCGCTGTCCGGTATGGTGTCATTCAGCCAGGTTTCCTTGAAACACAGAGCAGCAGAGTGTGAGAAATCCTTATTTGTCTGAGAGAGCAGAAGGAGTTCTATGGGGATAGGAAGTTTATGGGGATATTCCACTTAATGATTTTTATTCTGTAAAAACTGTAAATTGTGTCCCTTATGCCTAAACCTACCCCTAACAGAAAACTTTATGCTCTAATATATTTTCAAAAGAATCCTTCTATATGATTTATAATCTTGCTTCCTCATGGGGACCAAAAATGCCCCCTCAAGGACAAAATATACGGGTATTACTCTCAGGGTCAGCCTTAGCTGACGCGGGACCTGGTGTGAGGTAAGGAGTGGGGCCCCCTCGGTCTGTTCGTGTTTGCATTTCATGGGGGTATTAGGGTCCCCCCGGTCCGTTCGCTTTGTGTCCCCCTCAGTCTGTTTGCGATTGCGTTCCAGTGGGGTGTTAGAGTCAAAAATGTATTGATATGTGCTAATTAGTAGTAGATTTTATTTATTAGTTTATTTTATTTATTTGTGTATTTTTTGATATTTGTGATTAGTTGGAACCAATTGAGTTTGATAGTTGGTAAAATAATAATAATAATAATAATAATAATAATAATAATAATAATAATAATAATAATAATAATGCTTATTTCTATTGTTTTTAATATTAATATTATTTATTATTATTTGGTGTTTTATTTGTTTGTTTTTTTGCATTGTGTGTCAAGGGAATATCTGGTTCGGGGGTGGGGGTGTGACACATTTTATGATGGGGACTATTATCAGGGACCCCCAAGCTCCCAAAAACTGAAATATTTTTTTCCAACCAAAATAAAAATGAATGCCATAGGGTTAATCAGCTTTTCACCATTTTACAACAAAAGACAAATGACAGACTAAAAGTCATAATAACATGTTTTCTCCCAGTATTAGTAGTCATTTATCCTATATACTGTAGATTGCTGAATAAAAAATAATTCATTACACTGATAATTAAGTGCAGTTAAAACACATGCAGTTGTTCTCATATACTGGAAGTGCAAACAAACTGCTAATGGGATGAATGATTTTGTATCCAAAGGTCACAAGCATTTAAAAGGGAGCTTTGCACTGACTCCGTAACTTCAACTTCATGACATCAGTAAGCTCCTTCAAATCAAGAGACACTCTCTCAAACCTACAGATCATAAAGTGAAGTCCCTATGGCCAAACCTTTTGGCTTTATTTTTGTCAGCCCATGAGATTATGAGGTTAGAGTTGACCCCCACTCATGCAGACACAGCATGTGTTGCTAATTGCTGTGAACAGGTGTTGTGGGAAGCCGTGCTGTCACTACAATGACATACCATGACAGTGTCCAGGTGGCACCGCAGCTATCCAGAGAAATGATGCATTCACAAATCATGGACACTCACAATTCCATTTACATTTCAGCACAAGGAATTTTGTATATTCTCTGCTATTCAAACAGTGTCATGTGATACATCACCTTTTGCAATATACATACTGAAAAGGGGATGACCTGCAACTGTTAGAGCTGTTTCTCATGATTTAATCCATAACGTAGTTTTGCTGCTATTAGTTAGTGTTTAGGATGAGTCAGCAATATTACATAAAATTTTTGACTTGAATAAAATCAGTAAACTTAGATGTTTCCATGTTTCAAAACCAACAAAGAGGTCACTTACAAACAAACAAATGCACAAAAAATAAATCAAAACCACAGACACATCTCTCACAAAACTCTCTCATTACTTCAGCGCAGTATAATTTTACAGAGGAGGCTCCCATACCGCCTCCTCCCACCACCAGAGGGAATCATCTCCTGGATATTAACCATCCTTTATTCGGACTCCATTTCCCTTCATCCCTCATACCTGGGACTTATCACACCCACACACCTGCACCTCATTACACACACACATTTAAGCCACTCACACACTGACTTTCTGTAAAGTCTCGATTTGCCATGGCTGTCATTACTGAGCGTTCTACCTGTGTTTGCTTTTACTGTGTTTGACTTCGACCTGTTTCCTGATCTCCTGACTGTTCTCTTCCTGCCCTTATTTAGATTGTTCTTCTGGATTGTGTTTGCTAGCCGCCTACCTGATTTCTCGCCTGTGTCACAACTCTGTCCCTTGCCTAGTCTTTGCTGTGTTGCCTTTCCGGTTTTCGACCCCTGTATTGTCTCGCTATCTCTAATAAATCTGCTAATGGATCCAAACCACAGCGATCCTGCAGCACTCATGCAACTATCAACAGAATTATCCGCTCAAGCCACACAACTCGCCATGCATCAACACCAGCTAAACCGGCTCACCACACTAACCGAGGAGCTAGTCAAAGCACTGCAGGGCCTCTGTGTTCAATCACCCAAAGCTGCATCTGCTCAACCACCCATCCTTAGTAACCCACCACCTATGCAGGCAACCCCCGTTAGCCCACGACTCGCCTTTCCAGAGAAATTCGATGGGTAATCCGCCAGATGCAAATGCTTCTTACTCCAGTGCTTGCTCTTTGTCCAGCCCTTGCTTTATCCCACAGACTCTAGTCGCATTGCTTTTGTTTGCTCATTACTCACCAGGAGAGCACTGGATTGGGCTCCCGTTGTCTGGAGGATGGACAGATCAGCATTCCCCACATTCGAGGCATTCCTTCAACATTTCCGTGAAGTTTTTGGACATCCAGCCGAATGGAAAAGTGTGGGTGAGCAATTGTTGGCCCTTTCGCAGGGAAGAAAGCCAGCCGCCGAGTACGCATTGGCCTTCCGAACCCTCGTGGCCCAGACTGTTTGGGTAGAGGATACGCTGAAACTCCTGTTCCGGAGGGTATTTAATTCAGAGCTTCTGACTGAGCTGGCTTGCCAGGATGAAGGAAAGAGTCTGGGTGAGTTTATTGATCTCGCTATCCAAGTTGATAATTTGATACGATCTCGATGCTTTACTCGAGCCCCGCCCCGTACCACACCTGAAAACGGCACCGCAACTGAACCCATGCAGCTGGGATTCAGTCACCTCACTCCACAAGAGTGAGAGCACCACATTCAGAACCAACTGTGCCTCTACTGCATTCAAGCAGGACAAATTAAATCTTCCAGCCCCGTTCGTCCACTGCCCAATTCCCAATCGGTGAGTGGCAACACTCGTATAACAACTTCTGCATCAAGCATAAATCCACACATCCACACATCTCCTGGAGAGAGAAAGACAAATCATTCAATGGGACGCTACATGTCAAGGTCGTGTCTATCTAAGGTTAACCCGATCTCCCAGTAATGCCCCTCTTGTATCTGTTCAGCACGCAGATGATTTAAACCTACCCCTGAGTACTCAGGTCTTGCCGAAGCCTTCAGTAAAAAGAAAGCATCCCAACACCCCACTCACCATTCTGTTGATTGAGCCATAGACGTAATGCCCAGCACTACTCCTCTTTAAAGAAGGGATTTTTCCCCTTTCACAACCCGAATCCGAAGCCATGAAGGCCTAAATTGAAGAAGAATTAACCAAAGGATTTATTAGACCCTCGACTTCTCCTGCTTCAGCTGGGTTTTTCTATGTAAAGAAAAAGAATGGAGGATTACGGCTGTGCATTGATTACCTCAATGATATCACCATTAAATTTTGCTACACTTTGCCCCTAGTTCCAGTAGCGAAAGAACAGCTTCGCCAGGCCAAGTATTACACCAAATTAGATCTACGCAATGCCTACAACCTAATACGTATCCGAGAGGGGGACGAATGGAAAGCACCATTCTCTACCACTAGTGGGCACTGTGAATACTTGGTTATGCCCTTCGGCTTAGCCAACAGTCCATCAGATCTTCCAGTCTTTCATGAATGATTTCTTCGGTGACATGCTCGACAGATGGGTAATCATATACATAGAAGATATACTGATCTACTCATACACCCTGGAGCAACACATTTGTCACAGCAGATCATTGCTGAAATGCCTCATGCAGTATCAACTCTTCACCAAAGCTGAAAAATGTGACTTTCATCAGACAAGCACCTTATTTCTCAGGTACATTATCAGCCAGAGGGGGTAGCAATGGACGAAAGAAAGGTCAAGGCAGTTCTATTATGGCCAAAACCCCAGACAGTCAAAGAATTGCAATGCTTTCTGGGATTTGCGAACTTCTACAGGCGGTTTTATAGAAACTTCAGTTCAATCGCTGCCCCTCTGACTGCTATGACTAAACATCACGCCGCTAGACTGACTTGGTCCCCAGAGTCGCTGCAGGCGTTCGATGAACTCAAAACTCAGTTCACTATGGCACCCATTCATTGTAGAGGTCGACGCTTCCAACACTGGGGTAGGCGCAATACTTTCTGAACGTCATGGTTAACATCAAAGATGTACCCGTGTGCTTTCTTCTCCCATAAACTAACAGCCACCGAACGGAATTACGACGTTGGCAACCGCAAACTTCTAGCCATGAAATTAGCACTAGAGGAATGGTGGCACTGACTGGAGGGAGCAACACATTCACTGTTCTCACAAACATAAAAATCTGGAATATTTGCATTTGGCTAAACGTCTAAATCCAAGACAGGCAGGTGGGTGTTGTTCTTCACTAGATTTCGGTTTACTGTAACATACAGGCTGGGCACCAAGAACACCAAAGCCGACACTGTCTCTCGCCAAACTGAAGGAACTGTCTGCTCCACCGTGAATGACACTATCATCCCTGAAAAACTTCTCATAACACCTGTACAGTGGGATATCATGACTGAGATAGACCATCTAAATCTCCAGAACCTGCCACCTCCTGAATTTCCAGCTAATCTCACATATGTCCCTGACTACGACTACTCACAGAGGTACATGTTACGCCAAGCTCAGGTCATCCCAGAATCAGCGCCACTGCTCATCTGCTCAAGAACCAATTCTGGTTGCTCACCTTACTGAATGACACAATCTGAGAGAGCTGAACTTCTCTGAAATCATGTGTTCCATTTCTATGGCTTACCCGAAGACATTGTGTCAGATCAAGGGCCCCAATTCACTTCAAGGGTATGGTCCACCTTTGTCAAGCAACTCAACGTCAACATCAGTCTCACATCCGGTTACCATCCCCATTCCAACAGACAGACAAAACGCCTGAATCAGGAGGTTATACAATTCCTCATATCGTACAGTCAGCAGCATCAATCAGACTGGAGCAGATATTTCCTATGGGCAGAATACGCACAGAACTTACTTGTGAAGCCAGCCGCAGGTATGACTTTCTTCAAATGCATTCTGGGCTTTCAACCACCATTGTTACCCTGGTCGGGCAAACCCACCGACCTGGCCTCGGTCACAGATTGGTTACAACACAGCGAAGAGGTCTGGGATCGAGCTCATACTTACCTACTTCATGCTGTAAAATGACAGGAACAACAAGCCAACCAACGTCGACGTCCCAGTCTTGAATATACCCCAGGCCAATGGGTTTGGTTCAGTCCCAGGTATGTTGGTCCCTTCAAAATTTCTAGACAAATAATTCCAGTATCATTTTATTTAGAACTGCCTTGTAATTACCGTATCTCTCCCAGATTCTATGTATCACTTTTGAAACCCGCTGGTGGTCCAAGAGAAGAGAAGGAGGAGGGTGCTAGGCTGCAGACCCCCCTGCCTATCCTGGTTGATGGCGAGGAGGCGTACAGAGTGCACAAGCTGCTAGACTCCAGGCGTCGGGGCAGCATCCTCCAGTATCTGGTTGATTGGGAGTGGTTCAGTCCGGAGGAGCGATCCTGGGTCAACACTGGAGATATCCTTGACCCCACACTCACAGAGTAGTTCCACAGGACACATCCGAAGAAACCGGCCCCTTGACCTTGTGAGAGGCCCCGGCGTCACTTGCCTCCTCACGTCAGGTGCCGCTCGCAGGGGGAGGGCTCTGTTACAGAGGAGGCTCCCGTACCGCCTCCTCCGCACCACCAGAGGGAACCATCTTCTGAATATTAAACATCCTTTATTTGGACTCCATTTCTCATCATCCCTCATACCTGGGACTGATCACATCCCCACACTTGCACCTCATTACACACACACATTTAAGCCACTCACACACACTGACTCTCTGCGAAGTCTTGATTTGCCCTGGCTGTCATTACTGAGCGTTCTACCTGTGTTTGCTCTATTGTGTTTGACCTCGACCTGTTTCCTGATCTCCTGACTGTTCTCTGCCTGTCCTTACTCGGATTGTTCTCCTGGACTGTGTTTGCTAGTCGCCTGCCCTGATTTCTCGCCTGTATCACGACTCTGTCCCTTGCCTAGTCTTTGCTGTGTTACCTTGCTGGTATTTGACCCCGTATTGTCTGACTATTTCTAATAAAGCTGCTAATGGATCCAAACCCTTCTGATGTGTTGCAACAATAATATGGTCAAATAATGATTTTGATTGACAATTTGACATTAACACTTTATTTTAAGGTGTCCTTGTTACACGTTACATGCACTTAGTATTATAATAACAATAAATTATGCATAATTACACACACGTAACCTTAAGACAAACCCTTACCCTAACCATATATTAAGTACATGTAGTTAGTTAATATTACTCTGTACTTATATGTATAGTTACACTGTAAAAGGCACACCTTAATAAAGTCCAATAATAAAGTAGTAATTGGGAAAGTTAAAGTTTTTTTTTCTTTAACAATAATATATGAACTAATCAAAACAGACCTGCAAATTTCCAAAAGTATGTTCATACGTGCACACTTTTATGCTTGATAAACATTTATTTTAAAAACCATGGGCATTAATGGGGAGTTGGTCCTCTTTGACACTGAAAAATGGTCACCTAAAAATAGTAATATCTGTAGGAACTGATTTTATTAAAATCAAAAATAATATTTACAATTACTGAATCAACCTAATTACATCACTTTATACCAATATCAGGTAGAAATAACTCATTACACCAATCAGGCATAACATTATGACCTGACCACCTTCCTAATAATGTGTTGGTCCCCCTTTTGCTGACAAAACAGCCCTGAACCGTCAAGGCATGGACTCCACTAGACCCCTGAAGGTGTGCTGTGGTCTCTGGCAAGTTGCAACAATGTCATTGTTTGGATAAAGTCACTTTACAGTATTATTTTATAGACCTGACTTTGTGTACAGGGCATTGTCTTGCCAAAACAAAAAAGGTCCCATTGAATAAAAAATGTTTGTCTAAAGAGATTGTATGGCTGTATGCTTTTGATGCACCTGTTAATAATGGGAGTAGTTGAATCCGTCAGACCCTCAGAGTGAGAACAGCTCTTCTGCCACCCCCCTGCAGACACTTTAATAACCTTATCTTTTTTGTGTGTGTGTGTATAAAACCTTGGTCACCATAAAGACTCAAAGAGAGAGTCAGGTCTACATGTGGAATACTATGCATTCAAGAGCAGACAGCACTGCACATATTCACTGTACAAGACACAATGAAGCACCATCAAATACTCACTGCCAAATCACATCAGCGTCCATATGGCCTCCTTGAGCTCCTCTGTTTGCAACACTAGAGCATCTAAAGCACAACCACCTGTCTTGATTAAATAAAGGTCACACTTTATTTTAAGGTCCAATTACCACTATTAACTAACTATTATTAACTCCGAATTTTGCCTCAATAAACTCCGAATTTGCTGCGTATTAATAGTTAGTGAGGTAGTTGTTATGTTAAGGCATGGGGTAGAGATTAAGGGATTTAAAATATGGTCATGCAGAATAAGCCGTTAATATGTGCTTTAGAAGTACTAACAAAGAACCAGTATACTAGTATTATGCACGCTAATAAGCAACTTATTAATAGTGAGAACTGGTTCTTAAAAAAAAAGTGCTACCCTAATAAAAATTGACAAAATGTACTTAATATAGGGTTAGGGTTGGATCGGGTTCAGCATTAATTAGGAAAATAGTGTGTCAATAATGAAGAACAAAAAAAAATAGAACACTTGTCATATTTAAGTTGTTTCAGTTGTTTTTGTTGAATTGGCCATTATGATAAATAAAAACGAACCATTGCCGCAACTACCTGCGATGGAAGGAATCTGCTGGAACTTTGAAAATGATGGATTGGCCCCCTCAATGTCAGGACCTCAGCCCTATCGAGCAAATTTGGGGCGAGTTGGAAAATAAACTGGACAGATCTATTGTACATTCAAAGGAAAGCCTTTTGCTTGAGTTGCAGAAGGCATGGGATAACAGTGTTGAAGTTCTCAGGAAGTATTGACACTATGCCAGAGAGGTGTGCTGCTGTAATTGCTTCAAAGGTGGACATACCAAATATTAAAGTTAAAAGTGGATAAAAACAGTATGACTCACTTCATCTGATATTTGTTGTGCTCAGATCAACCATCTGCATGTTTCATGAACATTATGAAATGAAATAATTTTTTGGAGGCAAAAAAGGTCAGTATTTTCAGATCTGTCAGGTGTTCTAACAATTTGGCCACCACTGTAATTATTATACAATAAGCATATGTAATATAAATAAATAAAATTTGCTGAAACATTACTTTGGATGGGGAATAAAAACTATCTGATTAGTTCTCAAAGGATTTTTTTTTTTTTGTCTATTCACCATGCTTGCATTTATTGGTGCAGTGATGTAAACAATGCACAGCAATGTGCGATGTCTCTTATGCATTGTCTCTTGTGCAATGTCTCTTGTGTTTTCAGTTGCATTTGCCAGCTGCAAACATAATTATATATTTTATGAATATCAGTCTATAGTAATAAATCTTTAATTGCTAAAATTATTTAATGTGTTAAAATTTCATGAAGGCCTTTGACTGTCAGCAGATTATTGTAAAGCTAAATATAATAATCTTTGATTTTCTCTATACATTTTAGGTATACAGTATATTATTAAAGTTAGCAATTACAGCTACCTAAGTTCTTTTATAGTTGAAAGTTAATCATCAGCCATTGAAAACCAATTGACTGACACAAAAATCAGAGCATGTAGGGGTGAGAGGGTGGTGTCTGTGGAGGTTACGGCCTTGTATAAAAGTCAATAAAGACAGACCATCATCATCTGGTGAGAGAACTCATTACCAAACACTCCAGTTCTGAAAGTACAGCATGTCCCAATTAAAACACTAACCAGAGGCAAAAATAGCACTGGCAAGTTCGGAGGTTTGCTTTCTGTTCTGACCCGAATTTAACTGACCACTAAAAACAATTACTGTGAACTCAATCAGAAAAGATGTTTGGAGGAAATGATATATGCCTCAGAAGAATATCTTCATGTCTTTTTAGCATGTTAAATTTCAGAACCGATTCTCAAATAGCTCTTCATTTTGTACCACTTCTGGCTTTTATAATTCAGCCAAATTTAGCAATGTTTTGACCATTGTTTGGTATGTGTGCACATACATAAATTAAAAATAATATTTTTTTAAAATGAAAAAATAATCCTTTTTATTATTTGTAATAAAAACCTTACATCAAACACTAAAAACATCAAAACAACACTATTACAGAACTTTAGTGAATTATCCAAAATACAAATCATTTGACAAAATTCATACTCAAAGTGGAACACTGTGTGCCATATAACAAATAAAAACTACATTACAATGTGCAAAACAGCAGCATCCAGCACTTCTAATTTTATTGTTGTATCTATTAATGCTGAAACTTTGTCACATGTGCCACGTGTGTGCAACCAATCGCGAACACCAGTAAAATCATCACACACGATTGGTCACAGGTCTGTACATGAAGTGCTGGTGACCACCAAGTAGTCTATTGTATCAGTCATCCTATTATACTGTCTTGTGGTATTATACCTTGTATTAATATATCTAAAAGGGCTCAGATAGGACTCATTTCATTCACAGAGCCGACTAGTTTTCAGGTTTTTGGGCTTCACAGTGGTTACTCAAAGACATTTCTCAGTGAAATACCACACCATATTAGTAGCAGTCACACCAGTCAAATGATGTCAGTGGCATGAAATTATCAAGCATTCACTCATGTTGCAACAAATAAAATGACATACTCTCACCAAAAGATGAAGAAAGCCCAATACTATCATGTGCATCACCATTTTAAAAATATGGTCTCTCTCATAGCCATGCCAGTCGGTATGAAGGGGACCGTGGGCCAACGAATGCATAAATTAGTAGATACAAATTAAAAATTAATCTATCACTAAATACACCACCATGGCCACCTACTATACACCACATATGCTTTAGAATACTACTTGTACAACAGAGTTTTTCTCAGCAGAAACAAAATACATTGAGTCCTCTTTATTCAAAGTGTCCATTAAATTAAAATGACAGACAGTCGAATGTATTAACCAGTCCAGCACAATCCAAAACATGGCAACAACTCACCCTGCAAAATGAACATGAAGCACAGAAGGAGCAGTATCTCATGTAAACTGAAATATAGATGGAGCAGTTCTGATGAAGCAGAAAAGAGAGACCGATCACAGTCTACAGAGAGACTCAGTGTTTTAGATAAAAAATAATAATAATAAAAAAACAATCACACAGATGCTCCTGAAACCCAGTGACATGAGAGAGAGAGAATTAGATAGAGAGATACTTATAAAACAGCACTACAGCTGTGGATGATTTACTTTATCTCTAACTAAGAGAAAATATTTCTTTAATTTTGTCTGTTTCACCTCAAAAAAGAAAATGACTTGGATAATGTTGTTATCTGTCTTGCCAGCAGCCTCCCTACACAGTCTGGAGACAGAAGATAAAGTTTAACCACCTTTGAAACTATAAAATTCTAAAATTATAGCAATATATTATGCTCTCCCCTGTTTGGGACAGTTAAATCAGACCTATAAACAGCATGTTGAGACGACCTGGGTACTGAAGCAGCCAAAGCGCTCGTGTATGTTTTGTACAGACCACAAGCAGTCAGTTTGACTCCACACCTCTGCACTCTTGAGACGATAACTCTGTTATCTGCACTCTTGAAGTTTCATTATCAGGAATTTAGAGCAGAATCATTGATCCATGAAAAAGGCTACAAAATTGCTTAGCTTAGTGGCTCGTTAAGATATGGTGCACATGTACAGTCATGGCCGAAAGTTTTGGCAGTGACATAAATTTTGTGTTTTGCAAAGTTTGCTGCTTAAGCTGTTGTGGTGTTCATTCACATTGTTTATAGATTATTGTGTAGAGTGATCAGATGCATTTTAAATAATTGTTAAAAGCTTCATCGGCCAACAAAATGAACTTTTCACAAAAAAAGAAAAGTTTTTGTTTGATCTTGACACAAAATGAACAGCTATCATTAATTGACTAATCATACCAGCAGCACATGTGAAATTGAAAGTGAAAGTGAGTACTACTCAATCACTATCATACTAAATAGATTGTAAGAGCAGACTGACTGCTATAACAAGGAAGGGAGAAGTGCTTCCAATCATTGTGTTCTTGTTAACAATGCTTACCTCCAAATAAACACATGCAGCCATCATCGCTTTGCATCAAAATGGCCTCACATGCAAGGAAATTGCTAAAAGGATAATGCAGCTGAAAAAACCATTTACCGGATCATCAAGAACTTCAAGGAGAGAGGTTTGACTGCAGTGAAGAAGTCTTCAGGACATCCCAGAGTGTCCAGCAAGTGCCAGGACCGTCTTCTCCTGAGGAGTCGTGTCAGCACCAGTACAGAGCTTGCTCAGGAATGGCATCAGGTTGGTGTGAGAGCATCTGCACACACAGTGAGGCCAAGACTTTTGCACTGCCTGGTGTCAGGAAGGGCAGCAAAGAAGCCACTTCTCTCCAAGTAAAACGTCAAGGACAGACTGAAGTTCTGCAGGAAGAAGAAGGATTGGACAGCAGACGACTGGTGCAAAATTATTTTCTCTGATGAAGCTCCCTTCTGACTGTCTGGGGCATTAGACACCTGCCCCATTCAACATTCTTTGCCCCTGTTTCCTTTCCTATGCTATATTATTAACAACAACAACAAAATACAAAACATAAAGCTTTTCAGCCTTTTGGCCAGAAACGGACCAGAAACACATAGGTAAGTATTAGGGGTGGAACGGTTCAACTTTTTCACTGTTCGTTTTGTGTCACGGTTTTACAGTCATGGTTTCGGTATGGTTCGGTATGTGCTATGTTTATGGAAAAACTATACTTTCAAATAAAAATAAAGAATAAAAGAATATTCCATCTAACTACAAGCAACAGCACAAATAAATACAAAAGAGTAAAGATACAAATAAAATAAACAGTGATTTTTCAGGGTTTTTTTTTTTTTAGGTAGGTCTAGCATTAGTTTTTAGGTACAGAAATTGAATAAAGTGTTATAAAAATGTTATACAGCATTGCATATTTGACTGTATAAATTAAAGTTTAATCTTTATTAAAGTAACAAAAGCTATTCAATCAAGAGCAGTGAGTGATTTATTTGTTGTTACTGTTCGATTAATATTAAGACTGTCACTTTAAGAGAAAGTACTGATCCAGTGCACTGATACAGTACGTTCAGCCGGCTATAAATGCTATAGGATACTTACCAAGACGGACAATTTGACATAATTTTTGTGTGAATTTGTCCATTCAAACACAATACTCCAGAGAGAGCTTAATATTTGCTTGTGTTCTGAGACGCGGGCAATACATCAGAGAGAGCTTAATATTTGTGCGTGTTCTGAGACGCGGGTTTGCGCGCTTCGGATGAGCGCATGTATAAATCTTCTCACTGCTCTCACAAGCTCGCGTCCTCTGGCTCTTAAATGTTTAAACTGGCAAAGGTTAAATGAGTTTAGTTTAAACACAGATATCAACGTGTGCTTTTCAGGTCTCACCTGTGCACGCGCTATCAGCACCAGGGTGATGACGGAATAAATGACTGCTCATATTCCATCACACGGCATTCGCATTGAACAAGAGTGAAAGGTTTGTCCAGGTTTTTTTTTTTTTTTTTTTTTTTTCTAATCGCTGTTGTTGTAATGTACTGGGAAGCCAGACTGCGCATCCATCAACAGAAACATACATTAGCCAAAGCCTGTTTTTCTTTTACATGTTATTTATAAGAAACCATAACCTATTACAGATGTGTTGTCAGATTTAAGTTGAACCGTGGTCCTAGCGCGTGCCGAACCGTGTGTGGAGAACCATATGGTTCGATTTTTTTTTTGCGAACCATCCCACCCCTAGTAAGTATATTGATCGACGGGCTGTGGCAATGAGAAATACGCAGATGTAAAGGTTTCAGGTCTCTTACGGTGATCCGGAGGAGCGAAAGAGTGGTGGAGAACGGGAGCGGTGGAGCGAAAGAGCATCTAGGGGTGAGTAAACACAGGTAAGTAGCAAGGTAAGGAGTCAGGCTTAGTTCGGTAATATAAACTGTAGACCAGATGATGAGGCAGTGTGGAGAGTGCGGTGATATAGGGAGCTTAATAAGCTGAGGCAGGTGTGGGCAATCAGTGCTCTGGTGATTGGGATCTGGTGTGCGCTGGGGCTGATGACTGTGGTGACTGGGGTGACAGTGGTGACTGAGACTCCCAGACTGAGGTGACTGGGACTCCCTGCCAGTGCTGACATTACTCTCCCCTCCCGGAAGGTGTGACCTAACGCTGTAGATGTGTCAACTGTGGAGGGAGGGTGGGGGTTTAGGAGGAGGACAAGGAGTCGAAGAAGCGCTGGTAGGGAGGCAGGCTGATGAGAAAAGAGGTGAGGACGGTGCTGAGATAGTAGCTCCCTTTGGCTCTGAACTGGACCTGGAAATGGAAGCCCACTTAGGGCAGTATTCGGGAAGGGGGACCCTCTCTGGGCTTCATTCGGGAACAGAATCTCTCTCTGGGCTGGACTTGAGGACAGATACCCACTCTGGGCTGTTTACAGGAACTGGAGCACTCTCGGGGATATATTTAGGGATTGAAGCCTCCTCTGGGCTATCCTTGGGAATGTGAGCCCTCTCTGGGTCAGATTCATGAATGGGAGCCCCCTCTAGGCCAAACTCAGTGATGGAAGCCCCCTCAGGGCTGAACTCGGGGTCTGAAGCCCTCCCTGGGTTATACGTGGGAACAGCCGTCCTCTCTGAGCTGGATGTGGTAACAGGAGCCTTCCTTGGGCTAGACTAAGGATCTGTTGCCCTCCTTAGGCCAGGCACGGTAAAAGCAGCTCTCTCTGGTCTGAACTCTGGAACCGAGGCCCTCCCTAGCCCCGACATAGGAACAATGGTCCTCTCTGGGCTAGGTGTGGGAACAGGAACCCTCCCGGGGCTAGATTCAGGAACTGAGGCCCACCCTGGGCAAAACATGGGAACAGCATCCCTCTCTGGGATAGGTGTGGGGACAGGAGCCCTCACTGGGCTAGACGTGGAACCAGTAGCCCTCTCTGGGCAAGACTCAGGATCTGAGGCCCTCCCTGGGTTTGATTTGGGATCTGGGGTCCACCCTGGGCCAGACATGGGAACAGCATCCCTCTCTAGGCTAGACTTGGAAACAGGAGCCCTCTCTGGGCTGGACGTGGGGACAGGAGAGCTGGATGGGACTAGCAGAGACAAAGGAGGGTTGGACACCTTGTTGAGCTCTGTGAATTGAGTGGACTGGTCAGGGGCGAGAGCATCTCTTTACTCTGGTCAGAGGACTGAGAAGGAGCTTGGAACTGAAGACTGGAAAAGGGATGCGGATTTGAGCGCTGACTGGACAGACTGGTATGTGGGTTCAACCATCTTGGCCCCAAGTCAGCACTGTTTGATGTCCATCTACGAGCTCGGGGGTAAATGGGAGGAAATGGGTGATCTGAGCCATTGGTTAGGAATGTGGAGCATCCAGGCGTGGGATGAGCTGGAGAGACAAGGTGCATTTCAGAGGGGGCTGGATGAGGATGATTCTCATTCTTCTTAACTTCCTCCTCAAAAGTAGAACCATTCAAATAAAGGATGAGATTAATCAACTTAACCAAAGGAAAACCAAATGTAGGTACTCAGCCCAATTCATATTTGCTGGTCTGGTCTTCTGTCAGCAAACAGACCAGAAACACAGAGGTTAGTATGCAACACAGCAGTTTATTGACAGATGGGCAGTGGTAATGAGAAACAACGATCAGAGGGTGAGTAATAGCTGATGGTAACAGATGATTGTCTCTTGTAGGTGATCCGGAGGAGCAAAGGAGTGGTGGAGCGAAGGAGCATCTAAAGCTAAGTTCACACTACCTGTCATGAGTAAAGATGACTCTTACAGCATGTTTAATGGATTTTATTTGGGGATTTGTTAATGCATCGTGTCTTGAGTTTACTTTGAGGGGCAAATGATCATAACTAACTCATTATTAATTAGGAAACTAAGGGAAGCTCACCTGTCCCCCAACATCCTGCTAAACTTTTACCGCTGCACTATTGAAAGCATTCTCACAAACTGTATCACAGTGCGGTATGGCAACTGCACTGTTTCGGACCAGAAAGCCCTCCAGCGGGTGGTAAAAACTGCCCAATACATCACTGGTGTTGGGCTACCCTTCATCAAAGACGTCTACCACGAACGCTGCCTAAGGAGAGTGAGAAGCTTCATCAAAGACTCCTCTCACCCCAGTCACAGATTGTTCACTCCTCTCCCATCGGGGAGACGTTTCTTTCCCTCAGCGGCCAGCCTACTGAACTCCAATCTCAGGCGCCAAACACTACATCCTGGATGGACCACCTTATGCTTAAAAAAAAGTGAATTGAACAATAACCTGTCTGCAATCTTCACTCACAATGTTGTTATTATTCCCTCTGTTTTGCACATTTCAGATTTTTTTTGCACATTTCCTTGCACATTTCTACCTCCGGATGCCATTTGCACTGTTATGGTCATTGGCCATATATAAACTTATGCTATTTACATTAGGGGTGTAATGATTCATCGATATGGATCGATACATCGATACGATGTCTGACTATACGATGAATCGATGCCACACATAAAATATCGATATCTGTAATATAAATAGGCACCTTATTTGGCACTTTCCACATTTTCACCTAATGTCCGTCTATGCATTACCGCCAACGCGTGCATTCTCGCTCAAACTCAGGGATCAAGACTCGGTATTAGGACTGCTCAAAGGCACACAATGCTCGGGATTGTTTGTGGAACAGTCGAGTGCTGTGTGAGAAGTTTTCAGCGCACACATCTGAAGCGCGTGCACACAGACAGCCGCACCGCGCGAATACAAAATTGAGAATGTCACAATTGAGGTACACAATGTGACAATTTCAGATAAATGTTCATGTTATATATTTTGGTTGCATTTGTGAGTTAATAAAAATGTAGATGGTTGTTTAAAATAGATGTATAATATCAAAATATCGATTTATCGATCGATATACCTCTGTATCGAATCGAATCGTAATCGTATCATAGAATTTTTTGAGGTATCGGCAGATATCGTATCGCTGGGTATGAGAATCGATATTGAATCGTATCGTGACGAACCATCCGATTTACACCCCTAATTTACGTACCTCACTGTAAAATGCACCTTCTTTTTATACTCACTGTACAATGCATCTTCTGTTTATACTTTCTTTGCACCATGTTGTATGTACATTCATTTGCATTGAGACAGTCTCTGCCCTCCTACCTCATAACTTGCACAATATGTCATAAAGCTTAATGTATATACACACATTCTATATGTATTTTATATATGCTGTTATTTGCACTTCTGGTTAGATGCTAACTGCATTTCATTGGCTCTGTACTTGTACTCTGCACAGTGACAGTAAAGTTGAATCTAATCTAATCTAATCTAATCTAATCTAATCTAATCTAATCTAATCTAATCTAATCTAAAACTACCAATACACAAACTTTAACTCATGGTTTGTTAATGCATTATTTTGTCATTACTTTACTTGAGAGGGCCCACAATAATGAACTCATTATTAATAACTCATACACTAACATTAACTCATGGCTTGGTAATGCATTATTTTGACATAACTTTACTTTAGGGGGCCCAATCATAATTAATTCACTGTTAACTGCCTACTAAACTCAGCTCATGATTTATTTTATACTTACTATAAAATACACATGTACTAACACAGTGAGTATTCACCCCGGATAAGAGATGGGGTGTGGATTTTCAACAAGTCAGAGAGTGGAGGAACAGGATCATCACGGCCTGCGTCTGGATAGAGAGAGAACTGTTTCCGGGCATTTCTTCAGGGCTGTTCTACAAATGTTCTTTGTGGATTTTGAGGTTTTATTTTTATTTAGCTGTTCATAAGTCACAGCAGGGTGAGTTTAAAGGGGAAAATATGTCAAAAGCTCAAATTATGATATGAAGTTATTTTAATTTATTTCTTATTATATATTAAAGAGGCTGTTCGATTTAGATTACCCATAAATGTTAATAAATGCATTAATTATCAAACATATACTAACGTAATTAAGACTGACGTTATTCATGCGTGAATCCATATGACTCCAGTTGTATTTAAGGATAGCTCTTTATTGATTCATGATTAGTTAACAACTTTAATAATCATTAGTAGGCCTATTTGATGAATTAAGTATTAATTTAGGCATTAGTACATGATTTTCATGTACCCTTATTGTAATATATATATATATATACATATATATATATATATATATATATATTAGGTAACACTTTAGTATATGGGCCAGTTCTCACTTTTAACTAGGTGCTTATTAGTATGTATATTACTAGTATATTGGCTGTTTATTCTGCATGGCCATATTTTAGATCCCTTAATCTCTACACAATAACTAAACTTAACAACTTCCTTAACTAGCAGTAATCAGGAGTTTATTGAAGCAAAATTCATAATTAATAGTTGATTGATAGTGAGAATTGGACCTTAAAATAAAATGTGTCAATTTTATTTAAATTAATTTTTATTTATTTGTTTATTTATTTTCACTTAGCTGACACACACTGAACCTATGGACCCAAGAAATATCTAAGGACAAAAAAACATGAGACTTCAGGTGGGCCAGTAAATACCACCTAGAAAGTTAAACAGCCTGCCAGAAAGTGCCAATGAGCAAATGTTTCTATTCATGCAGGACTATTTCAGTTCTAGCAGGATGATACACTCTTGCTAGAAACCTGTATCCTTGCTGATTCCCGTGTGAACCCCCTGTGGTACAGCTGTCGGGTTGCCATGGTGATGCAGTCGAGTATTTCCCGGACACACACACACATTTACGCACTTTTCCGTATGTTTGTCATAGCTCAGACCCTCCGGAGAGCAACCTTAATCTTAAAGTCATCAACTGTTGTCGTCCCTCACGGCTCAAGTATGACACCTGCTTCTGCCGAAGACCTTCCGTATGGCAAACATGCTGAAATATGAATGAGCTAAAACATAAACAGGACAAAGACAAGAGACGTGTTGACTGAGACAAGCAGATTATGAATAATGTATAGCGCTATTAAACACCTCAGTAGATGATGAGGCCATTGCTCGAATTCATCATTTATTATTCAGGAGATGACTGGGAAAGCTAACACTGCGATAAGAGATTTGGGTGTTTTTATTATTGATTCTGCAGTTATTTGGTAGTTTCACTGTAAAGTTATAAATAATCATGGAGTAAATAGATTTAATGAAGAAAATATGAATGGTGTTTGATCAGGCCATTGATTTTTTGTTGATACTAGCTTTGTAAAAAAGAAACATACTCTTAAAAGATCGCTTCCTATGGAATTAATGTACTTTAAAATAACTGAAACTGAATGCAATGTTTTTGGACATTGAAGTGCATGTTAATTGCAGTAAAATTACACTTCTATTAAATGTAAATAACTGTGCTTTGTGTTTTTGATCCACTTAAGTGGACTTATTACTTCTATTGCATTTGAAATATGGTTTACGTTTACTGCTAAAATAATACTTACTTTAATGCCATTTGTATTGAAACTTTTATAACATGTATATAAATGTATTTCTAATTGCACATTTGTAACGACGAAGCTGCATTTTAGTACATTTTTTTAAATATATTTATAATATATTATAATATATGTAATATCATTTGTAATATAATTTGTACTGTAATACTGACTATCACACTACAGTTAAAATATAATCAAGTACTTTACATGTGCCTCAGTATATTAGTCAACACATCAAAATAAGTGTAATTGTTTAAAGCACAAAAAAGATTATCAAAACATAATGGTTTAAACTTTTATTTTGACATTATTGCAAAGTGCACTTTTTAAATGTGCTTAATTAAAGGGATGGTTCTAAGAGCCAGGCCATTTTTTAACATAACTCCAACTGGATTCATCTGAAAGAAGAAAGTCATATACACCTAGGATGCCTTGAGGGTGAGTAAATCATGGGCTAATTTTCATTTTTGGGTGAAGTAACCCTTCAAGTGTTTACTTAAGAAACAGCTATAAAAGTGTACTGACAGTGTACTTACACTTAAAATTCATTCATTTCATTCTGCAAGTATAATATTTTCAAGTGTTATATAATATACTATGTGCACAAATGGGTTGTTGAAATCACTAACCATAAATATGAGCAACAGTTACCTTAGAAAATACTTATAATGTATACTGTACTTATCTCTTATTGCCTGGATTTCAGTCCATATTCATTTTGTTCAAATTCATCTTTTCACTCAGGCAACAATTTGGTAAATGCCATTTGTGGCCGATTGTTCTGTTATCAGATTGCATGAGATTTTCCATCAACAGTAATTTTGCAGGAGTTTTATGCACTATGATGGCATATCTGACCCTTCTAATGTTCTGTTCTGTATTTTTGACAATAGCTTGGTATCTCTAAACACGGTGAAATTCTGCACCACATAGCTCTCTTTTAAACATCACATTAGCTGTGATTATGTAGCTGTGGACAGCAGTTTTATTTTAGTATGAACAGACAAATTGTCCCTGGTTAGCACACAGTGTAATACTGCAATCCCTAAAGTAAACAAACAAGTACAAGTGATAAACTACTGTATGTTTAACGCTTGTGTAAACAATATGCAGCATTAGTCCCTTTTAACTCAAAAGACATTTCCAAGTATCTGCTAGAAACCATGGAGATAACTTTGGAGGAACCAGGAGCAAAGTTAGGCCCAATTTAGTTTAGATGCTGCACTGTGTAAGAGCTGTGGGGCTGAGCTTGATTCTCTGTCAAAATAGATTTTATGATGAAAATCAACCTGCCAGTCGCTTCTGCGCAGTTAATCAAAAGAACATCAGCTCAAGTGAAATCATTCTGTGAAACGGGTGAACATCAAACATCATTGGTGAAGTCAGACAAATTGCAGTTCAGGAACAACAGAGACAAATGTTGTTGTTTTACTGATGTCTTTTCACATATATTTTTCACATTTATCTTAGAGAATACTGTCCACTAAAGAAGATTCAGAAAAAATGGAAATGGCAAGCAGATTTGAGGAAAAAAAAATGTCCAAAGAAATATAATATGCCGTCAAACTTTATGGCATTTTGCCACAGATTCATTTGTCATACAAGTTACATTACATCAGGCAGATGCTGGCAAAGAGACTGCAAGATGAATATGTAAAGTCAAAAGAAGAACAAATTCAGACAATGTTAAATACAGATTCACTTGTACAGTACCTATAGGATAAACGTGTTGTGGTGCTTTGTGTGAACTACTTGCTGCTGACAACATAAAGACATCATGAAAACATGTGATAGTTAGAAACCAATAATAAACCAAATGCATTTAAATGTTTAATGTCACTCTTTAGTTTAATATGTCCTTAACACAGTATAATCACAAAAATATGTCTCTTAAAAAAGGTTATTTTTGGCATCAGTGGTTCATGAAGTAATGTAATGTCCTTTCAGTTGCACAAAAGCTCCTTAATAGTGGAAAAAAAGTTTTTTTTTTTTTTTTTTTTCTCTCTGACACTGTACATGCCACTGTTTTAAGTCTGGATGTCCTGTACAGAGCACATTCAGGGCTTTTCAGAGAAACTAAATGATTGGATGTTTCACCATGACATTTGATTTTTCTTGGTGATCAAATATTTTTGTTGTTAATTTAGTGACACTCTTATGGAAATATAATATTTAAATCTATCTAATTTTTAAATTGTGTGTCATAACAAATGAATAGGGAAAGAAATTATATTTCAGTACACTGTAAAAAAAAGTCTGTAGTTTTTACAAAATAATTTTGGCAGCTGTGGTTGCCAGAATACTTTTGTAAAAAATACACTGTAAAAAAAAAAGTCTGTAGTTTTTACAAAATAATTTTGGCAGCTGTGGTTGCCAGAATACTTTTGTAAAAAATACAGAAAAACTGTAAACACAATTACGGCCAAAAACTGTAAATTTTACAAGTATAAAACTGTTATTTACAAACAAGAAAATTTGAATGTAAACCAGTAAATTCAACAACGCACACTGCTATTTAAAATCTGTTTTGTACCTTTAACATACTGACAACCACCATAATAATGCAGGTGGTACAAAGAGAAAGCCACATGAAGAATCGAAGTTCATCACAAGTAGCTTCGCCACAAGCAGAAGTTTATATTAATATATAGAAGGTGCACAAAGTCATTCATGCAAACACAAAACACCATCATGGTGACACACGATACTTAAACAATTCGATAAACTTTCATTAAACAGCAGAAGATGTAACATAAAGCCCAAATGTACAACTGATAACAAAAAACTATTAAAAAACATGATTATTTAAACAAAATACTTTCAAATGTGGAGCGTCACACAGGGAATTCTGGGAATATCAGTTTACAGTTTTTGACTGTAAATTATACATTGATTTACTATGCATAACTATGAATGAAATATCTTTTTAAGATTTTTTTTTTTTTTTTTTTACATTATTTTTAATGCTCTAACTAAACAATGTAAAGACATGGAAAAAAAAAAAAAATCCTAAAACTTTCTTCTCTGGTCTAGAGGATGAATAAAATAAATAAATAAATAAATAAATAATTAAAAAGGTGCCATTACTGCTCGCTGCAAAACCTCCCTTTTAGAACCTTTATTTTTAATAGTGTAATATTCATTATTAACATCATAGACTTATCATAGATTTAGTGTTTGGATTTGGTTTAGTTTTAGTTTTTAAATATATTTTCACAAACAGTTTTTGGTACTGTTTTGAAACCAGTTAAAATATAGTTCATCCAAAAAATGAAAATTATCTATTAACTTACTTCAGTAGACTTCTTCAGTAGAATGCTAAAAAACTTAAATAAGTTTTTGATGATTCAGAAAACTGCAAGTTAACAGCTACCCTTACTTTAACAGTCAAAAAACCATATCAAGCAATGCAAAATGAATACCTGTGGCTCCTGATGGTATGTTAAGGTCTTGAAGTGAAACAGTAACTCCAACTCAAAATGAGCCAAGATACCAGTCTATGATGCATCAGTGAATCAGTTATTCGAACCAGTTTCATGAAACAAACTGTCTAAAAGAATCAGACTTCCCTGTTTGCCTGAGGCTAAAGCTAATAATGATGTAAGTAATGTTCAGTCTCTTGCACAGACCGATCGCTTCGCTTCATAAGACATACATAATACATCGACAAGAGCCACATGTATTAATTTTGAATTGTCTGTGCTTTTTTTGACTCTCGAAGTTACTGTAGCTGTTGACTTGCATTTTAAGAATCACAAAGTACCATTATTTTTAATTAAAATCTTCTTTATTGTTCTACGTAAGAAGAAATAAGATCCCTACATCTTGCATGGCCCGAGGATGAGAACTTAACAGCAAATTTTCATTTTAGGTGAACTATCCCTTTAAAACCCACTGCAGTAGAAAAACAGAATGTTTCATATCTTCTCCAGTCAAAATTCCTAAAACCTACAAAATCCAACTCCAACTCTTCCTAACAATCTCACAGTATTAGGTTACATGAAGAACACAGCACAATGAATGATGGCTCTGTCACAGTGCCGTCTAGAGCTGTCAGTCAACATCATGATCATTGATGAGCCCCGCTGAGCTTCTGAGCGTTTCTGCCAATCAGCCGATAGATGAGCTGGAGCTCAGGGCTCCGTCATGTAATCATCGCTCACCTCTGGAAAAAGGGAGACTTACTGTGCACCTCTGTTTTTGTATCAGACACTTGTCTCTGAGGTCTGCATGTCCCAGTCTATTTCTACGTCATGCAATATCAATGTCTAGATTAAAAATTTCAGCACAACACACAGTGATTCACTGTATATTTTGGGAGATGTGGTTAGAAGTAGTCATGCAGAATAATCATGAAACGATCGCCTCACCTCGTGTCAGCGCCGCCCCGTCCTTTCGATTGCCACCCTGCCATCAGACTCATGACAGGAGCGGACATGACACGAGGAAGACAATATCTTCTCTATTTTAAGGCCAATGCACTCATCCAGAAAGCCATCAATTTCCTTCCATACCAAACATTAAAACTCTGAAGTAAATTCTTTTCAAGAGAAATTTGACATTTCTCTTTTTAGCATACTTTTAAAAACAGTATTTATTACAGAAATAACATTTTAAAAACTTATAATTAAGAGCAAACTGAAAGGTTATGTTATTGGACACTCGATTGCATGCTATTTAAATTTATTTGAATTCCATATTAAGTTTTGATACTGAATTGAACTAAACAGTGATTCTTGACACACTTATAGTAAAGTATTTAAAGTACATCTTTTCATAATTAAAGTTTACTGTACTGCCAAAATGTAAGCATTTACTTTGAACAAAAAATATACAATACAGTTATATATTAAAACATTTGTTATGTATTTAAATATATTTACAGTTACACATTTACAATATGAACTTACATTTCAGTAATATTAACTAACATTGAATAACACTTCAGTTAAAATTATAATCAAGTAAGCTACTTAACGTGATTTAGAATGTGTTGTACTTGTTTAAAGCATGATAAAATATTATATAAACAATCATTTAAAATGCACTTTAAAGTTAAATGTTCAATTTAACATTATTAAGTGCACATTTTAAAAGTGTATTAAGTGAACGTCATGAAAGTGGGCTCTCTTTAAGCAACACTTAAGTGGCCTGTTTTTCCATTCATATCATATTATCTGCAATTTTTTATTATTATTATAATTAAAAATATAATTTTAAGATTTTTAATGTACTTGTATTCTACAAGTGCACATTCAGTACAATATTTTTATTATTATTATTATTATTATTATTATTATTATTATTATTATTACATGGATAGCTTTAGGGATAGCTTTTTCATTTTTTTTTTCAAAACCAGATGGAAATAAACCCCAAATAAAGTAAATGTTCAAGGACAAAAATCATGTCCTAATAATAATGCAACTGGCCTTCTATGTAAAATAAATATGCGCTAAATCCACAACTTCAATATCAGGTGCACATTGCACATCCTGCTAAATGTTATGAATCAGCTAATGAGTATTGTGGCATTCCCCCCCCCCCCCTTTTTTTTGGGGATCTTCAATATTTATGTGTCTCTCACGGGAAGTGCAAAATCATGATTGTACAAACAGGCCGGTTCTCTCTGTTAAAGCTGATGTCACTGCATAGTGTCTGGCTCAGTACTGAAGCGGCTGCTGCAAAATTATTCATTGTGAAGTTAACAAGCTCTCAGCTCTCACAGACACTCTTATAAATAGATGTGTCTTAAAAGTGGCAGGCCTTTTTCATCAACAGCCCTCCGCCTGCCCTGGTAAACACATTTAGAAGCGATTTACCCATTCATGCAGGCTAATTTAGTCTAATCTTGGTGATATCAACACTATGAAAAATTACAGGTCGTGCTTACACATTAAAACAGAAAGGTTGTGATTATTGATAGTCAAGCTGACACAGGATGGGCTGTGTTGCTGTCTGATTAGGTAACAGCTAACTGAATTTAATTAGTTTACCTTTGAACTCAAACCACTGATGAATTCCATTTAATTAACCAAACCTGAGCAAGAGAAAGCCCATTTATACCTGCTTATTATATGCACTATTGCATTGCTTAATTGTGCATTCAAACAAGCAATCCACAAACCTGAACTAAATGATCACCTAAATAATGTATATGTTGTAAATCAAAGTTGTGGATATTAAAAAAAAACAGCAAATGATTATCATCCTCTATGTAAAACCTTTGGGACTTCTGCACTTGCCTTAGATTTATCTGGTCTGAAAAAGGTCTGCCGGTGTTTTTTGTGTATAATTGTCTTATATAGTGTTATTTATAAATGTCCCCAAATATCTTACTGTGTCTACATACAGGGCAGGAAGACTGAAAAGGACAGGCACAAACAGGAAAATACGTACTGCTTATTGTTCAGCACCACATCCATTACCACCACATTAAGCATTAGTGACAATCAATCTGATCTTTGAAATCATGGGTGCAGGCTAAAAGAAACAGATTATACTGACAGAAAACTAGACAATTTTGTATTTGCTTTAATAGAAAGTTCACTCTGCGGAAGCAGTACAGGATAAGTGAGACTTGAAATTGAAGTCAGCATGCATCATAAAATCTAAAACTAAAATATATTTAAATACATTAGCAAACTATTTTAAGTGAGACTTGTTTTAAATTAAGGTGAATATGTGTTGTTTTTAAACCTAAAAGAGAGACTTGTTCTGACCCTTAAAATGACATTCATTGTCCTGTACATTGTTTGTTTTTGTTGTTGTTTTTTAATACTACATTTAGCTTAGAAAACTGCTGTTACCACATGAAGCACATTTTATCTTACAGTGTAAATACATCTCCACAGAATGCCCGTGAAAGGAGCAACATTTAATAATAAGAACAAATAAGACAGAAAAAAAAAACATTTTATTCGAAATATGATTTTTTTTGTATTAAACATGATGCTTTGATCTTGCTAAACAACAAATAATTAGTCCGTGCAGTGCTTACAATGTGCTTTACAGATAGGAGATCCAAAACCATTACAAAACAGTCAATATGCGCAACAGCTCCCCTGTGTTTGCACATATAAATATTTTCAATGACAAATGTAAGACTCCATGCCTGTATCTGATTTTAAATCTGGGTGGTTCGTGTCATAAAGGAGCGCTTGAATGTAAGAGCGGAAAGGCGTGTGCGCAAAATGTAGAGAGTGCGTTAATTCAGTTCCAAAGAAGAGTTTTTTTTTTTTTTTTAGCGAGACAAATAACACTGTGTCCTGTTTGCAAAGAGGCCATCGAAATTCATGTGCATCAGGTGGTACACATGGCAGTGCATAATCCTAATCATGTCTCTAGTACGCACCCACGATGACCGCCTCTACCTCTTTGGAGGGTCTCCGGTCCGTTACCAAAAAGTTTATCATTCCTTCCGACTTGATCAGCAAGTTACAGCCCAGGAAAAAGATCCCGAAGACTACGGTGAGGGAGAGGACGCACATCACCGCTATCTGAACTATTCTCATGATGAAGAGGCTCCTCTCATCCGGAGCCGCCGCCGTGAAGCCGTTATCCGTCACCACCGACGAGAAGTTACAGCACAGGAGGATCTCTTCAGTCCGGTTGGAGAAGATTCCGCTGTCCGTTTGGTTCAATGTAATATTCATGTCTACTGATCAAAAGACCTTCCAGAAAGAATTCTTTGAAAAGTCCGAGAAATCAGGCGGTTCCGATCCGGGAGTCTGAGAAATTGCGTAAAAAGTGTCCGTAAAGTCAGGCGCACCGATCCAGCGTCTCTCCTTTGGCGCACTGGCGTCCCATGACGCGCTCCTGCTCTGATTCACTGTAACTACACGGCGCTCTTCTGCTCCAACATCACACCTGCTCTGTTAAAAGCACCGAAACAGCCGATGGGAGGTGACTGCTATTCTCCTCACTCACAAGTTCATGTCTTGTGGCGCCACCTACAGCAAAACTACTAGTATTACAGACTTCCGAGGAATACATAAAACAACAGACAGTCTAATAATCGCGTAATTAGCCTTGTGAGTGCTTAAGTATAATCTTTACATTCAAAATACATGGTTAAAAAATAATTCATTATTCAATTTTCAAAATTAACATTAATTTTAAAAATCGTTTTAAAAATGCATATTTACATTTAAGGGTTTTAAAGTGTATAGCACTGACACAGCAGCGCTAGAGGCTCCTGCTAAAGTCTTTTCTGTCACTTCTGAACCCACTATGGCCTGCCTGTCATGAACTCGAGCCATATACATCTGCCAATGAACTGAGCCAAGATAATTTGAAAATACATATTAGACACTGTTAATGTCTTCACCTTGAGATCTATAGCGAACCCCTTAGTGGCGAGCCAGAAAAAATTCTCAAATTTCACAACAAAACACTGATTTGAAAATAACATAATCTGAAAGGTTTCAAAGTTTTACGAAGTAGAGATTTAAAAGCATCCATCCAATAAATACACAATTTTGCTGCATTAAAATAAAATATTAACATCAGTTTTATTGTACAGCTATGTTAAATTTGAACTGAGAAAGATGATTTTTGCAGCCAGATTAATTAATTCATTCATTCATTCATTCATTCATGTTTTGTACTGTACATAGAGCTTGAAGAAGAAAAAAAACTGAAAAAAAACAGAGTACCACAATTTAAAAAATAATAATAATAATAATTAAATAAAAATAAAATAATAATCTATAAAGTTCTGTACACTATGCTTTGTGTCAGATTGCCTTGGCTTTAAATTACAAAAATGGTGCTTATAAGCTAAATCATATTTGCTGTAGCTATCTACCACTACAGAAGACTGGTGCATCTAAGATGACTTCTAAAAAAAAAACACAGATGGGAAGAGGGTCCATTAGTCTTCAGGTGATCAAAAGTCACCTGTAAGATTCACACTATTATAAGGTCCTGTGCGTGTCTAAATAATATTTTTGTGGAGAGCATTAAAACAACATTTGTACCATTTATTTACTGTGCACTGAGCATTTATTTAAAATCATTGTTGTCAAACCCATGAGTCAACAGCCAAGACAAATGAGTCAACTTTTCTGCCTCTCGCTATAATCAGGACATCATTGACAGGTCACTGTCTCCATCTGCTGGCCAGTCGTCATAAATGAATCAGGTTCATTTTAAAGAAGTGACTTTTTATTTTTCACTACAGACAACAGGGGCAGTGCTGTATTTGAATGTCAAACTCGAGCTTAGATCATATTTGAGGACAAGTCTAATAATAAATTGCAAACTAACCACACAATGGATGCAAGAATCAATGTAGTTGCTTGGACAAAATGTCTTTTAGATTTGTTCCATATTTCATAATTCCATTCCATGATCCAAAAACATTTTGCAACCCGAAAGTGTCAAAATGCTTTGTCTTAAATTTAGTATTAATTGTTAAAATTAGCTTGGGTTGGATTGGGTTAATACATTAATTCAGAGTGTTGTAAAAGTATTACTGAAACTATTACTCATTATTTATTTATTCACATTATTTATTATTATCATTCATTTATTGCAGACTGCTTGTCAATCCTAAAATCAGTAGTCATGTTTATTCTGTGTATGTATTGTCCAGCTCAAAGTATATAAGAATGAAAAACCCAAAGGAAACTTTTCCCCATGCACCGGGAGCTACACAGAAGTGTTTCATGATATCAGATCAGGGTAAGTTAAGAGCACATATTCCATCATGAATCAGGTTATGAATGTGTTGAGTGAACAAACACACTAAGAGAGTGATTAGACTTGTGTAGAAGGCTCAGGTCTGGTGAAACCTGCTGACAAATCAGACCATAAACTGCATGTGAGTAGAAAGCAGATTTATATAAAAAAAAGAAAGCACTGAGGATGATGATGGTCACTGGAAGACATTGGGACCGGTGAGGATCATCATCATGGTTTGTGTGGGCTGGACTCAGCAATCTAGCACTTCATATATATATATATATATATATATATATATATATATATATATATATATATATATATATATATATATATATATATATATATATATATATATATATATATATATATATATATATATATATATATATATATGAAGTGCTAAATTGCTGAGTTTCTCCACAAGTGATGAAATGAAAAGTAAGAGGTGACACTGCAGTTTAGAATTATCCTAACAATCATATAGTTTCTGTCATAGTTGTATATTTCTGAACATTCCTTTGGCAAATATTGTAATAATCCAGTGAGTGTTTGTTTGAGTCCTACAACAGATGGTATGACACACACACCATCAAGTCACTGAGTCAATCTGGGATTTCAAAGAAAAGACAGAAGTAACTGAGACAGACTGAATGCTTAGAAGAACGGTGGCAACATCTCCAAAACACTTGGAGAAATCTGAAATTAGAAATACTATAAAGTAAGGATATTTTCAAAAATAATGTCATTAAAACATTTTATCAATTAGGGTAGAGTGGGGGGAAACACCCCATGGGTAAAATGACCCCCCCACCCCAAATTTTTCCCAAAATAACCACAAGATATAGTCAAGATACATTTTTATTGCAACTATGGACTACATTGACAAGAGTTTTCACCATAAAGCTTACACTGGTGATGTACAGGAGAGAAAACTGATTTCACAGTAAATGATCTAATTTTCAGCAGTAAGAAAAAAATAAAGTGTTTTAAAGCTTGTTGTTTTGTAGAACATCACAGTTATATATGAAATGAGAACAGTAGGGCCTGTAGATAGGGAGTACGTGTTGTTTAATAAAAATATAATGATATAAATACAATATAAAAATTACATGTTAATATATGTAATATATTAATTAATATAAATACAAATGTATTCTAAATGTATTCCTACTAGTTCCTATTTTATTTTTAAAATTTGCCTCAAGTTAACATCAGATAGCTAGTTAGCTAGCCAGTTAGCATCAGCTAACAAAATGTTTCAAATAGGCTATTTTAATATTGTAATTCATAATTATGGATTATATTCTTTTTCATTTTAAGCAAAAACTGTCTGTACTCTGATTTTGCTGTAAATGTTTAAAGCAAATTGCTTTGTCAGACTGGGGACCCCACATCGGTGGCATAAAACACCCCCTTGGTACAATTTTTTGTTAAAAATCTAATATCATGAAAACTCTGGACTTTTTTCATTCTTTGTTAATAATTTATGTCACTGTCACTAAAACTAAGATAACTTTTTTGAACACTTTAAACTTTTGTTTCACAGATAAAAATGGCACAGTACTTAAAGGGTTAGTTCACCCAAAAATGAAAATTAGCCCATAAATTACTCACCCTCAAGTCATCCTACAGTAGGTGTATATGACTTTCTTCTTTTAGACGAATCCAATTGAAGTTTTATATATATATATATATATATATAAAAGTTTTGATCTTTCAAGCTGTTTAATGCCATTCAGTGGGTGTTGCAGCGCATCAGTCCAAAAGAAGTGAAATAAAAAGCGCCCATCCTTAATAAAAAGTGTATCACACAGCTCCGGGGGATGAACAAAGTCCTCCTGTAGCGAATGGATGGGTTTTTGTAAGAAAAAAAAATAATATTTAAAATGTAATAATCACTTTATTGTAGCTTGTGCCAACAGTTGTACACGGAAGCAGCTCCGGGCAGATGACGTATGAGGTCGGCTTTGTGCGTGTGCCACTCAGACTGGTTTTCCTTTGTTGCTCCTGTTAACAAACGTTGGTTTTCACGAGACTCACCGGCGCATGCACAATGCTGACCTCATTCGTCATCCTCCCGGAGCGTCTTCTGTGTACAACTGTTGGCACAAGCTACATTAAAGTGATTATTGTGTTTTGAATATGGATATTTTTCTTACAAAAACGCAGCAATTCGCTATAGGAGCCTTTGTTCACCACTCGGAATTGTGTGAGACACTTTTTTTTATGGATGGGCGCATTTTATTTAACTTCTTTTGGACTGATGCATGCAACACCCACTGAGTGCCATTAAACAGCTTGAAAGATCAAAGACCATTTTTAATATAACTCCGACTGGATTCATCTGAAAGAAGAA
Source organism: Cyprinus carpio (assembly GCF_018340385.1). Lineage (NCBI taxonomy): Eukaryota > Metazoa > Chordata > Actinopteri > Cypriniformes > Cyprinidae > Cyprinus > Cyprinus carpio. The sequence goes on along the minus strand of NW_024879273.1, from coordinate 2,261 downwards.
AGTCATATACACCTAAGTTGACTTGAGGGTGAGTAATTCAAGGGCAAATTTTATTTTTTGGGTGAACTAACCCTTTAAGGGAGGGCATTTCCCCCCACTCTACCTTAACTTCAAATACCTAGGCTACATCAAATCAATATTTGGTATGACCACATTTTTCCTTTAAAACAACATTTTTTTCTTTCTTTCTTATACATTTGCTGGCAGTTTTAAAGGTACTTTAGAGGTGCAAGAATCTCATAACATTATTTCTGCAGCTGCAGTGTAAATGCAACTGAGCTGAATTAAATATGTGATCCATTGAAAATCAATGCTGGTTGGAAATCAATGCAACCTAACTTTTTTTTTTTTTTTTTTTGTTATCATGAAGTCCGACCAAACAGTAGAACATGGACAATTCTGAACAGTCAGAACAGGTTACTTTGATTATTTTTAATAGCACAGCGTCTCATTTCTCTTGCATACAGCAGGTGTCACTGCTGTGCCTCTAAATTTTACTCTGGACAGCAAATACGCTCCATGTATGGCGATATCTGACCAGTTATGTGTAAACTTAAATACTGTAATCATTATAGGTTACGAAAAATACGATGCTTGATCAAAATTTGTTGTTAAAACATTTTTTGCATGTCCTTAAGTAAAAAGGATGTGAAAACAGGTGATGCAATCAGTTAATACACATGCTTCTTATTTTTTGCAAATAACAAATGTGAATGGATTTTTTGGATTGGTCATGCAGGTTCTAATTAAATACAAAAGAGCACCCACATTTTTGTAACGTTTAATCACTGAAAGAAACCATGAGTTTTGTAGCAGTAAAAGATGACATTATCTAAAATCTTAATGACTTATTATTATTCTGAATGATTGGTAATAATAATAACGTCATGCATCAGAAGTACATTGTCTTTTTTCCCCAGCGAGAGAGCTGTAATTAGAAATAGCCTACATGTACCAGATGTCCTCGGCGCACTTGCGCATTGGTGTCTTAGATGGACACGCCTCTTGTCTCCAGTCATCCTAAATCCAATAGCCCAAGCGGAACGATACGAACATCATATGAATCCATTTCTAAGAGCTGGGAAATGTTTCTACAGATGAAGACCTGGCAAACGACATACAGCTCCAGCATTCGCATCTGATTCCAGGGATGACATCTGGCCACTGATGCAGTGGGATAAATGCATGCAGCATCATTCAGAGACAGTGCTGAAAGGGACAGCTCGAGATTTTGGGGCTCAATAAACCCGGCCTGTTATTTGTATTTATTTATTTATATTTTACTGGCTCGTGACAAGACATACGCATGAAATCGTATTGGAATTATAAATAAGAGAAAACAGACGCAACACGTTGTTGGCTGGTCATCGAGAGCTCAAGGTGTCATTCAGTCTTCATTCAGTAAGTACAGAAGTGTCTTTGCCTTGCATGTAAAACTAACACTTCCTTAAATAATAAGCGCACACATATGTCCTGTACGATCCAAAACCAAAGACATACAGGCTAAAGACCCTGTGTGTGTGTGTGTGTGTGTGTGTGTGTGTATGTATGTATGTATATATATATATATATATATATATATATATATATATATATATATATATATACACACACACACACATATGTGGGTTAACAACTAAAATTGCACTTTTGGGGCTTGTACAATTTACAAATGCACATTTACAAATCACCGTAAACTGACTGACATTTTAACCAATCTCGTGATGAGTGTTGATTTTTAGCACGTGACGAGGTACAGTGGTATCGCTATGCTAAAAATAGAAGTTAATTCAGGATAGCTGGGACTTTTTTCTTAGTCATTTCAGTGTCAAAAAAGTGGCCCAGTTTGCTTGAATTTACTAAGCTGACAAAAGATGCTGTTCTTAGTTCAAAGAAAAACGAAACCTTTTTGAACGTTGTGAAAACGCATGTTGTGTCATCTGATGCACAGATGTATGCATGACAAAAAAATAAAATAAAACAAAACAAAAAATAAATAATAAGCTGACTATATATATATATATATATATATATATATATATATATATATATATATATATATATATATATATATATATATATAAAAATTGTCTTAAAGAAAAATCTTTACCTTTTGATGTGAAAGCAGCTCATTCAGGAATACAAGCACAAAATAAATTTAAAACAAGAAAAAAAATAAAAAAAAAACAGGAAAGGGGGGAAATAAAGCTCAATCAAAAGGCCATGTTTGAGGTTTAGTGAGTTTCATAATCTCTAAAACA